>NC_139219.1:236124788-236324093 GCF_055691185.1 Crinia signifera | reverse complement strand
CTATCACCAAATAACCTTTACAAACATACAATTACAAAATATGGGAATTTCCAATCATTGGCGCAAAAAGAAGTGAATAAAAAAGTCTCTATCTTCTTGTATTCTTTTTCCTCAAAGCAATCTTCAAAAGTTGTTGCTCCGCCAATATGTGGGAGGAGTTTTAAAGAAGAATAGTAGCGATTAGATGTAATTATCACAAATGCTAGAGGTAGATATATCCAAAATAAGAATTTGGGCGTACCCCACTTACGGTGAGTAGGGCAATGTATAGGCTCGTAGCGGTTTCTTTATATTCTTCTGGTATTGTCCTTTTCAAGGTGAGTTTTTCCTCGACGTGGATGGATGTGCAAAAAAATATATATACACAGCGTCAATGCATAGATATATACTACATTGATTATATCTCTTCAAATATCTCCCCGTGAGTTCAATGACTGGTAGGTGCTAGTGTCGAGTCGTACCTTACTCACCAAGACATAGAGTAAGGTGCATCTATAAAGGTTTCTTTTAACAGTGGTGTGTGAAGATCAACAATGGGTAAACGTACCCCAACTCACGTGGCAAGAAGTTCTCTTTAAACACGTAGCGGGTTCTTTGGATGGATTCAACTATTGTCAGTGGACCATTGTTTTTCTCCCGAATTTTGGTGGTGAATAAAACAAATATACAAATAATGTGTCAGATGCTTAACAAAATATTGATAAGCCTACTTTCTTTTAAAGTAGACCCCGTGCATTCATTGGTAAGTAAATAGTGATATCGAATCGTACCTCACTCACCAAAAGATGGAGTAAGGTACGTATATAAAGGTTTCTTTTTGATTCTAGGTGATTAAGAAGTATGGAGATCAACAATGGGTACACATACCCCAACTCACGTGGAAAGAGGTTATCCTTAAGCACGTAGCGGGTTCTTTAGATGGATCGAATTATGCTCAGTAGACCATTGTTTCCTCCCCAGGTGTAGTGATAAATAAAGTGAAAAATAAGTGTGTCAGAAGATTGACATAGTGTTAATATGCCTTTTTTGCAATAGGCATATATTAATAGAAAGTGACTGTTATTAATTATTAGTGATTGAGAGGTACTAATCTCGTACCATAACTCACACTTAGAAGTGCAGATAAACACCCATAAAGGTATCTTTTTAGGAATAGATTCCCTCCACCATGTGGTAATTGACTGAGAGAAGGCTCAATACCAGGAGATTTTTATGATCTTCAGAATTTGCGTACCCTACTCACAATTCTATTAATGTTACACCGCCCATCAAGGTATCTTTGTCTTTAGATAGAGATCTCTTGTGGTTTAAAAAATTTTCTTCAAGATACTCCAGCAATGATTTCTTCAAAAGTTTATATTTTATTATACGATAGAAAATAAGTAAAAATCCTCCATCCCAACAATGGAAGGATCCCAATATATTCAATATAATACAAGTCCCAAAAAATTTAAAAATAGTGAAAAAAACAGATAAAAAAAATATTTTTTAAAAAAATACTAAAAATACATACATTGAGTCCAAAAAGTATCCAAGGGAAAAGGGTGATGGCTGCTCACTCTTCACAGTGCTTGTCAACGCGTTTCGGTGTGTCAGACACCTTTTTCAAGACATGACTGTGAAGGGTGAGTGTCCATCTTTTATAGTGAGAGCAGCCTATCAGAATACACAGGAAATGAGCATAACAGGTCATGTATAGTACATCATTCAAAAGTGTATATCCAGCCTTTAAATATATGATTCATACATAAAAAGTCCATCCACTTAGTGGAAATGTACAAAATTCATGTCCAGAGTCCATATATAACATGTAGAACATCTCCGATCCACAGTCGGCATAAACGGTCGCCATGGCAACCAACATATTGCTTCCGATGTCAGTGAATGGCAAAGCCTCCAATATAGATATACTTAGAGAGAAGGAGAGGTTCCGTTAATTTAAGTCCTGTGATGATCACAATAATTGAGATGTGCTTAGAATGAGGAGAAATAAAACAATATGATATGTCAGGGATCCTACGTAGTGGAGCTTCCGGCCGCTGGAACGCAAGCTACGGAAGTCCCAGCTGTCCAGATCAGTATGGCATATCCGGGTATGTGAACCGCAACGAGCGGAGATAGCTCGTCCGCGCGGTGACGAGTGGGGGATTGTAATGCTGTGACTCAAGATGATGTAGTTTCCGGTTGATGAACCGCACATTGCGGAAGCCCAGGACCTCGTTGGACCGCAAATACGTGGAGGTGATTGACGGATGCAATATGCGTTGTCATGGCAAATCCGCTTTTCACATGAGAAATCCAAAGCGTCAGAAAGACAAAAAACAAAGGCAGCGATTAGTATAACACTGAAATTTCATCTAGCATAGTAAATCCAGAGATATATACATAATAATGTACGTATTATGATATCACCTACCACCCATATATATTAGCTCCCTTCTTAAAGAAATATCCTATGGATAGATGTGAGCTCAAAATGGTTCTTTTTTACTTATAAGAACCACTTGAGCTCAAAATCGCTGTTTAAGCCTCCCGGCAATAGGGTGTTACAATTGAAGATGAGATTCATCTCACTTCTTGCTAGGGGGGTGATGGTGTCATTATGTCTTAAGTTCTTTTTTGAGACCTTCAAACCACAAAAAGCAACTATTTCCAATGGAGAGCAATTGTGTACACTTTTAAAGTGTGCAGATAGCGCGTGCAACTCAAAACCCTTTTTTATGTTTCGAATATGTTCGCCTAGTCTAATCTTCAATGCCCTTGTGGTACGACCTATATAATGTTTGTTGCAACTACATTTTATAGTGTATATAACATTTTTGACATTGCATGTAATAAAATCTTTAATATCAATTTTATAGTCATTTATTATATACTCCGTGGTTTTGCTGGCACCATTGCCCTTTATATTTCTACACCCCACACAGCTGCCACACCTAAAAAAACCTTTTGTATTAATTCTAGACATAGGTGGTTTAGTAGTATATGCACTTTTTACTAAGGCTGATCTGATATTTGGGGCTTTCCTATATATATGTTTAGGGAACTCTGGAAGTAAATCTTTCAATATGGGATCACATAATAATATTTTCCAATGTTTTTTAAAGATCTTCTCAATCCTTTTATGTTCTTGTGTATACGTGGATACAAAAGCAAATTTGAAGTTATCTTTTTTTAACCCTTTGATGCTCTTGGTTTCTGGATTGGTGGTATCATTGGTTTTTAATGTTTCTATTACATTCTCTAATTTTTCTTTTTCATATCCACATGCGATGAACTTAGTTTTCATATCGGCGGCTTGCTCCAAAAAGATTTTGTCGTCGGAGCAATTTCTTCTTAGCCGCTTGAATTGCCCTTTTGGGACTGAGTTAAGCCATTGACTATGGTGGCAACTGGATGATGCAATATATGTACCTGAGTCAGTGGGCTTACGAAAGTTTTTGTGTTTAAGAACCCCGTCCTCCACGTACACGGTCACATCGAGGAAATTGATGTTCTCTTCCTCTATCTCAAATGTTAGTTTTATATTTTGATCATTATTATTTAGATGTTCACAAAAAATCCGAAGGGTATCTTTTCCTCCTTCCCAGACGAAAAAAATGTCGTCTATGTACCTCGCGTAGGACACCAGACTCGCTCCAAGTGGGTTATTGGCCCAGATGTTATTAAGTTCCCATGCCCCCATAAAAAGGTTGGCATAACTTGGAGCGAATCTGGTGCCCATCGCGGTACCTGTCCGCTGGATGTAAAACTCCTCATTGAAGAGGAAAAAATTATTTTGAAGAATAAAAGATATTCCTTCCAGGACAAATTCCTGAAGGCCTTGTGGTTCTTCTGATAATGAAAGGAAGTATTTAGAGCTCTCTATACCTTTGTCATGTTCGATGATCGTATATAACGAACTGACATCAGCCGTAACTAAAAGAAAATCTTTTTTCCATGTTATTGAATCTATTAGTTTGAGAAAGTCACCTGTGTCTTTCAAATGCGATTTATTCAGTTGCACCAAGGGTTGGAGATGGTGGTCAACATACATAGATAGATTACTGGTGATCGACTCCACCCCGGATATTATTGGTCTTCCGGGGGGATCAGTCAAACACTTGTGTACCTTAGGTAATATATAAATAACTGGAGTTATAGGTTTTTCGTTTAGTAAGAACTTAGCCTCACTCTCAGAAATTACATTTTTGTCCAAAGCTGTCTTAATGAGGACCCCTAGTTTTTTCAAGGTACTAGATGTAGGATCTCCTCTAAGTTTTCTATAGGTTTGTTTATCCTCAAGTTGTCTCATAATTTCTGCCTCATATTTTATTGCGTCTAGTATTACTATCCCCCCCCCTTTATCTGCAGGTTTTACTATTATCTTTTTATTTTCCTTCAGATTTTTCATGGCCTCTTTCTCTTTGTTAGTTAAATTGGACACTCCTTTCTCTATTTTTACAGATTTGATGTCCTCTAACACTAAAGTGGAAAATGTTTCCACAAACGGGCCCTTGCAGTGCTGGGGGTAAAAAATTGATTTAGGTTTAAATGATGAAATGTTTTCATTATTAGTGGGCTCACTTGTGACAGAGTTGTTCTTTTCAAAGAATTTTTTTAGGGCCAATTTCCTGGTGAAACGTTGTAAATCAATATATAAATCGAAATTATTTATATGGTTTGTTGGCGCATATTTTAACCCTTTTTGTAACAAGTTAGTTTCCTCATGAGACAGTACATGGGAACTGAGGTTAAAAATTTTGGTAGGTTCTAAATTAGGACTTTCATCTTGACCTGCCACCATATTTATATTTTTACTTTTCTTTTCTCTTTTTCTTTTATATGGTTTGGATTTTTTGGGGATGGTTTTGGCTTTTTTGCCGCCCCTTTTACCTCTATAATGTGATTTATATACTATCTGTTTGGGGATGAGGTTCGACTCATCTCCAAAAAAGACGAGTAACATGGATCTAGATTTTCAATGAGAGATTCGTCCTGTGGTAGTGGACTGTATCTATTCTTTATTTCAAATGTTATGGGGTTATTGCCTTGTCGATCTCTATTCCAATTTCTGTTAGTTCTTGGTGGAATTCTCCATTCAGGAGTTCTTTTAGATCTATTAGTTTGGTATTTTTCCACTCTAGTGGGGGAATAGTTTCTCCGACGTGGCATATAATTGAAATCTCTCCTTTCATAAGTTGTATATTTATGATAGGGAGATTGATTTCTATTAGATCTGAATTGTTCTCTCTCATTGTCATAGGTTCTTTCACCATAATTTCTTGTCCTATATTTATAGGGCTCTTGTGTGTAGTTTTTCTTAGTATGGTTCTTTTTCTGTCCCTGGGTTGGTTGTTTTATCTCTTTAGGGGTGTTTTTCAATGTTGTTTTTATGTCCTCTGGGTCTTTATTTAATTCATCTTTATCTCTCTTAAATTTTTTTACCTTTCTCTGTATGATTATCCTTTCGGCTCTCCTGACATTAGTGGAGATGGTGTGTTCTAATACTTTAAATTCTTCATTTTTGGCATATGGTAACGCCAACGATTTATAGAGTTTGATTTCATCTTCCACTGTCTCTAATTCTCTCTTTCTTTCCTTTATTATTAATTCCATGAGGGAATAGGAACATTCATTGATAATAGTCTCCCATTGCTTTTTAAAATCCTCTCTGGCAGTGGAGAAAGTAGAGGTTTTATTTATTTTGAGACCTTTGGGAATTAATTTTTGGGACATATATTTTTCTAAAGTTATGACTTCCCATAATATTTTACTTTCCTTCAGGAGTAGTGTTTCTAGTTTTTCCATGATACCCTCAAGGTCTTCATCTATTAACTCAATATCATCTGAATTATCCTCGAACATTTTTTCAAAATTGGAACGACGTTGTTCCCTAAATTGAAACATGTTGTATATGGGGGCAGCCCTTACAGATCCTCCTAAATAGGTGAAAAAAACGATACAGCTATAGAGATTTATAGGATATGACCTGAGATGGCGCCTTGCTGCCTATGAACTGTACTTATCCCTGGCTATCACCAAATAACCTTTACAAACATACAATTACAAAATATGGGAATTTCCAATCATTGGCGCAAAAAGAAGTGAATAAAAAAGTCTCTATCTTCTTGTATTCTTTTTCCTCAAAGCAATCTTCAAAAGTTGTTGCTCCGCCAATATGTGGGAGGAGTTTTAAAGAAGAATAGTAGCGATTAGATGTAATTATCACAAATGCTAGAGGTAGATATATCCAAAATAAGAATTTGGGCGTACCCCACTTACGGTGAGTAGGGCAATGTATAGGCTCGTAGCGGTTTCTTTATATTCTTCTGGTATTGTCCTTTTCAAGGTGAGTTTTTCCTCGACGTGGATGGATGTGCAAAAAAATATATATACACAGCGTCAATGCATAGATATATACTACATTGATTATATCTCTTCAAATATCTCCCCGTGAGTTCAATGACTGGTAGGTGCTAGTGTCGAGTCGTACCTTACTCACCAAGACATAGAGTAAGGTGCATCTATAAAGGTTTCTTTTAACAGTGGTGTGTGAAGATCAACAATGGGTAAACGTACCCCAACTCACGTGGCAAGAAGTTCTCTTTAAACACGTAGCGGGTTCTTTGGATGGATTTGAAAAGAACAACTCTGTCACAAGTGAGCCCACTAATAATGAAAACATTTCATCATTTAAACCTAAATCAATTTTTTACCCCCAGCACTGCAAGGGCCCGTTTGTGGAAACATTTTCCACTTTAGTGTTAGAGGACATCAAATCTGTAAAAATAGAGAAAGGAGTGTCCAATTTAACTAACAAAGAGAAAGAGGCCATGAAAAATCTGAAGGAAAATAAAAAGATAATAGTAAAACCTGCAGATAAAGGGGGGGGGATAGTAATACTAGACGCAATAAAATATGAGGCAGAAATTATGAGACAACTTGAGGATAAACAAACCTATAGAAAACTTAGAGGAGATCCTACATCTAGTACCTTGAAAAAACTAGGGGTCCTCATTAAGACAGCTTTGGACAAAAATGTAATTTCTGAGAGTGAGGCTAAGTTCTTACTAAACGAAAAACCTATAACTCCAGTTATTTATATATTACCTAAGGTACACAAGTGTTTGACTGATCCCCCCGGAAGACCAATAATATCCGGGGTGGAGTCGATCACCAGTAATCTATCTATGTATGTTGACCACCATCTCCAACCCTTGGTGCAACTGAATAAATCGCATTTGAAAGACACAGGTGACTTTCTCAAACTAATAGATTCAATAACATGGAAAAAAGATTTTCTTTTAGTTACGGCTGATGTCAGTTCGTTATATACGATCATCGAACATGACAAAGGTATAGAGAGCTCTAAATACTTCCTTTCATTATCAGAAGAACCACAAGGCCTTCAGGAATTTGTCCTGGAAGGAATATCTTTTATTCTTCAAAATAATTTTTTCCTCTTCAATGAGGAGTTTTACATCCAGCGGACAGGTACCGCGATGGGCACCAGATTCGCTCCAAGTTATGCCAACCTTTTTATGGGGGCATGGGAACTTAATAACATCTGGGCCAATAACCCACTTGGAGCGAGTCTGGTGTCCTACGCGAGGTACATAGACGACATTTTTTTCGTCTGGGAAGGAGGAAAAGATACCCTTCGGATTTTTTGTGAACATCTAAATAATAATGATCAAAATATAAAACTAACATTTGAGATAGAGGAAGAGAACATCAATTTCCTCGATGTGACCGTGTACGTGGAGGACGGGGTTCTTAAACACAAAAACTTTCGTAAGCCCACTGACTCAGGTACATATATTGCATCATCCAGTTGCCACCATAGTCAATGGCTTAACTCAGTCCCAAAAGGGCAATTCAAGCGGCTAAGAAGAAATTGCTCCGACGACAAAATCTTTTTGGAGCAAGCCGCCGATATGAAAACTAAGTTCATCGCATGTGGATATGAAAAAGAAAAATTAGAGAATGTAATAGAAACATTAAAAACCAATGATACCACCAATCCAGAAACCAAGAGCATCAAAGGGTTAAAAAAAGATAACTTCAAATTTGCTTTTGTATCCACGTATACACAAGAACATAAAAGGATTGAGAAGATCTTTAAAAAACATTGGAAAATATTATTATGTGATCCCATATTGAAAGATTTACTTCCAGAGTTCCCTAAACATATATATAGGAAAGCCCCAAATATCAGATCAGCCTTAGTAAAAAGTGCATATACTACTAAACCACCTATGTCTAGAATTAATACAAAAGGTTTTTTTAGGTGTGGCAGCTGTGTGGGGTGTAGAAATATAAAGGGCAATGGTGCCAGCAAAACCACGGAGTATATAATAAATGACTATAAAATTGATATTAAAGATTTTATTACATGCAATGTCAAAAATGTTATATACACTATAAAATGTAGTTGCAACAAACATTATATAGGTCGTACCACAAGGGCATTGAAGATTAGACTAGGCGAACATATTCGAAACATAAAAAAGGGTTTTGAGTTGCACGCGCTATCTGCACACTTTAAAAGTGTACACAATTGCTCTCCATTGGAAATAGTTGCTTTTTGTGGTTTGAAGGTCTCAAAAAAGAACTTAAGACATAATGACACCATCACCCCCCTAGCAAGAAGTGAGATGAATCTCATCTTCAATTGTAACACCCTATTGCCGGGAGGCTTAAACAGCGATTTTGAGCTCAAGTGGTTCTTATAAGTAAAAAAGAACCATTTTGAGCTCACATCTATCCATAGGATATTTCTTTAAGAAGGGAGCTAATATATATGGGTGGTAGGTGATATCATAATACGTACATTATTATGTATATATCTCTGGATTTACTATGCTAGATGAAATTTCAGTGTTATACTAATCGCTGCCTTTGTTTTTTGTCTTTCTGACGCTTTGGATTTCTCATGTGAAAAGCGGATTTGCCATGACAACGCATATTGCATCCGTCAATCACCTCCACGTATTTGCGGTCCAACGAGGTCCTGGGCTTCCGCAATGTGCGGTTCATCAACCGGAAACTACATCATCTTGAGTCACAGCATTACAATCCCCCACTCGTCACCGCGCGGACGAGCTATCTCCGCTCGTTGCGGTTCACATACCCGGATATGCCATACTGATCTGGACAGCTGGGACTTCCGTAGCTTGCGTTCCAGCGGCCGGAAGCTCCACTACGTAGGATCCCTGACATATCATATTGTTTTATTTCTCCTCATTCTAAGCACATCTCAATTATTGTGATCATCACAGGACTTAAATTAACGGAACCTCTCCTTCTCTCTAAGTATATCTATATTGGAGGCTTTGCCATTCACTGACATCGGAAGCAATATGTTGGTTGCCATGGCGACCGTTTATGCCGACTGTGGATCGGAGATGTTCTACATGTTATATATGGACTCTGGACATGAATTTTGTACATTTCCACTAAGTGGATGGACTTTTTATGTATGAATCATATATTTAAAGGCTGGATATACACTTTTGAATGATGTACTATACATGACCTGTTATGCTCATTTCCTGTGTATTCTGATAGGCTGCTCTCACTATAAAAGATGGACACTCACCCTTTACAGTCATGTCTTGAAAAAGGTGTCTGACACACCGAAACGCGTTGACAAGCACTGTGAAGAGTGAGCAGCCATCACCCTTTTCCCTTGGATACTTTTTGGACTCAATGTATGTATTTTTAGTATTTTTTTAAAAAATATTTTTTTTATCTGTTTTTTTCACTATTTTTAAATTTTTTGGGACTTGTATTATATTGAATATATTGGGATCCTTCCATTGTTGGGATGGAGGATTTTTACTTATTTTCTATCGTATAATAAAATATAAACTTTTGAAGAAATCATTGCTGGAGTATCTTGAAGAAAATTTTTTAAACCACAAGAGATCTCTATCTAAAGACAAAGATACCTTGATGGGCGGTGTAACATTAATAGAATTGTGAGTAGGGTACGCAAATTCTGAAGATCATAAAAATCTCCTGGTATTGAGCCTTCTCTCAGTCAATTACCACATGGTGGAGGGAATCTATTCCTAAAAAGATACCTTTATGGGTGTTTATCTGCACTTCTAAGTGTGAGTTATGGTACGAGATTAGTACCTCTCAATCACTAATAATTAATAACAGTCACTTTCTATTAATATATGCCTATTGCAAAAAAGGCATATTAACACTATGTCAATCTTCTGACACACTTATTTTTCACTTTATTTATCACTACACCTGGGGAGGAAACAATGGTCTACTGAGCATAATTCGATCCATCTAAAGAACCCGCTACGTGCTTAAGGATAACCTCTTTCCACGTGAGTTGGGGTATGTGTACCCATTGTTGATCTCCATACTTCTTAATCACCTAGAATCAAAAAGAAACCTTTATATACGTACCTTACTCCATCTTTTGGTGAGTGAGGTACGATTCGATATCACTATTTACTTACCAATGAATGCACGGGGTCTACTTTAAAAGAAAGTAGGCTTATCAATATTTTGTTAAGCATCTGACACATTATTTGTATATTTGTTTTATTCACCACCAAAATTCGGGAGAAAAACAATGGTCCACTGACAATAGTTGAATCCATCCAAAGAACCCGCTACGTGTTTAAAGAGAACTTCTTGCCACGTGAGTTGGGGTACGTTTACCCATTGTTGATCTTCACACACCACTGTTAAAAGAAACCTTTATAGATGCACCTTACTCTATGTCTTGGTGAGTAAGGTACGACTCGACACTAGCACCTACCAGTCATTGAACTCACGGGGAGATATTTGAAGAGATATAATCAATGTAGTATATATCTATGCATTGACGCTGTGTATATATATTTTTTTGCACATCCATCCACGTCGAGGAAAAACTCACCTTGAAAAGGACAATACCAGAAGAATATAAAGAAACCGCTACGAGCCTATACATTGCCCTACTCACCGTAAGTGGGGTACGCCCAAATTCTTATTTTGGATATATCTACCTCTAGCATTTGTGATAATTACATCTAATCGCTACTATTCTTCTTTAAAACTCCTCCCACATATTGGCGGAGCAACAACTTTTGAAGATTGCTTTGAGGAAAAAGAATACAAGAAGATAGAGACTTTTTTATTCACTTCTTTTTGCGCCAATGATTGGAAATTCCCATATTTTGTAATTGTATGTTTGTAAAGGTTATTTGGTGATAGCCAGGGATAAGTACAGTTCATAGGCAGCAAGGCGCCATCTCAGGTCATATCCTATAAATCTCTATAGCTGTATCGTTTTTTTCACCTATTTAGGAGGATCTGTAAGGGCTGCCCCCATATACAACATGTTTCAATTTAGGGAACAACGTCGTTCCAATTTTGAAAAAATGTTCGAGGATAATTCAGATGATATTGAGTTAATAGATGAAGACCTTGAGGGTATCATGGAAAAACTAGAAACACTACTCCTGAAGGAAAGTAAAATATTATGGGAAGTCATAACTTTAGAAAAATATATGTCCCAAAAATTAATTCCCAAAGGTCTCAAAATAAATAAAACCTCTACTTTCTCCACTGCCAGAGAGGATTTTAAAAAGCAATGGGAGACTATTATCAATGAATGTTCCTATTCCCTCATGGAATTAATAATAAAGGAAAGAAAGAGAGAATTAGAGACAGTGGAAGATGAAATCAAACTCTATAAATCGTTGGCGTTACCATATGCCAAAAATGAAGAATTTAAAGTATTAGAACACACCATCTCCACTAATGTCAGGAGAGCCGAAAGGATAATCATACAGAGAAAGGTAAAAAAATTTAAGAGAGATAAAGATGAATTAAATAAAGACCCAGAGGACATAAAAACAACATTGAAAAACACCCCTAAAGAGATAAAACAACCAACCCAGGGACAGAAAAAGAACCATACTAAGAAAAACTACACACAAGAGCCCTATAAATATAGGACAAGAAATTATGGTGAAAGAACCTATGACAATGAGAGAGAACAATTCAGATCTAATAGAAATCAATCTCCCTATCATAAATATACAACTTATGAAAGGAGAGATTTCAATTATATGCCACGTCGGAGAAACTATTCCCCCACTAGAGTGGAAAAATACCAAACTAATAGATCTAAAAGAACTCCTGAATGGAGAATTCCACCAAGAACTAACAGAAATTGGAATAGAGATCGACAAGGCAATAACCCCATAACATTTGAAATAAAGAATAGATACAGTCCACTACCACAGGACGAATCTCTCATTGAAAATCTAGATCCATGTTACTCGTCTTTTTTGGAGATGAGTCGAACCTCATCCCCAAACAGATAGTATATAAATCACATTATAGAGGTAAAAGGGGCGGCAAAAAAGCCAAAACCATCCCCAAAAAATCCAAACCATATAAAAGAAAAAGAGAAAAGAAAAGTAAAAATATAAATATGGTGGCAGGTCAAGATGAAAGTCCTAATTTAGAACCTACCAAAATTTTTAACCTCAGTTCCCATGTACTGTCTCATGAGGAAACTAACTTGTTACAAAAAGGGTTAAAATATGCGCCAACAAACCATATAAATAATTTCGATTTATATATTGATTTACAACGTTTCACCAGGAAATTGGCCCTAAAAAAATTCTTTGAAAAGAACAACTCTGTCACAAGTGAGCCCACTAATAATGAAAACATTTCATCATTTAAACCTAAATCAATTTTTTACCCCCAGCACTGCAAGGGCCCGTTTGTGGAAACATTTTCCACTTTAGTGTTAGAGGACATCAAATCTGTAAAAATAGAGAAAGGAGTGTCCAATTTAACTAACAAAGAGAAAGAGGCCATGAAAAATCTGAAGGAAAATAAAAAGATAATAGTAAAACCTGCAGATAAAGGGGGGGGGATAGTAATACTAGACGCAATAAAATATGAGGCAGAAATTATGAGACAACTTGAGGATAAACAAACCTATAGAAAACTTAGAGGAGATCCTACATCTAGTACCTTGAAAAAACTAGGGGTCCTCATTAAGACAGCTTTGGACAAAAATGTAATTTCTGAGAGTGAGGCTAAGTTCTTACTAAACGAAAAACCTATAACTCCAGTTATTTATATATTACCTAAGGTACACAAGTGTTTGACTGATCCCCCCGGAAGACCAATAATATCCGGGGTGGAGTCGATCACCAGTAATCTATCTATGTATGTTGACCACCATCTCCAACCCTTGGTGCAACTGAATAAATCGCATTTGAAAGACACAGGTGACTTTCTCAAACTAATAGATTCAATAACATGGAAAAAAGATTTTCTTTTAGTTACGGCTGATGTCAGTTCGTTATATACGATCATCGAACATGACAAAGGTATAGAGAGCTCTAAATACTTCCTTTCATTATCAGAAGAACCACAAGGCCTTCAGGAATTTGTCCTGGAAGGAATATCTTTTATTCTTCAAAATAATTTTTTCCTCTTCAATGAGGAGTTTTACATCCAGCGGACAGGTACCGCGATGGGCACCAGATTCGCTCCAAGTTATGCCAACCTTTTTATGGGGGCATGGGAACTTAATAACATCTGGGCCAATAACCCACTTGGAGCGAGTCTGGTGTCCTACGCGAGGTACATAGACGACATTTTTTTCGTCTGGGAAGGAGGAAAAGATACCCTTCGGATTTTTTGTGAACATCTAAATAATAATGATCAAAATATAAAACTAACATTTGAGATAGAGGAAGAGAACATCAATTTCCTCGATGTGACCGTGTACGTGGAGGACGGGGTTCTTAAACACAAAAACTTTCGTAAGCCCACTGACTCAGGTACATATATTGCATCATCCAGTTGCCACCATAGTCAATGGCTTAACTCAGTCCCAAAAGGGCAATTCAAGCGGCTAAGAAGAAATTGCTCCGACGACAAAATCTTTTTGGAGCAAGCCGCCGATATGAAAACTAAGTTCATCGCATGTGGATATGAAAAAGAAAAATTAGAGAATGTAATAGAAACATTAAAAACCAATGATACCACCAATCCAGAAACCAAGAGCATCAAAGGGTTAAAAAAAGATAACTTCAAATTTGCTTTTGTATCCACGTATACACAAGAACATAAAAGGATTGAGAAGATCTTTAAAAAACATTGGAAAATATTATTATGTGATCCCATATTGAAAGATTTACTTCCAGAGTTCCCTAAACATATATATAGGAAAGCCCCAAATATCAGATCAGCCTTAGTAAAAAGTGCATATACTACTAAACCACCTATGTCTAGAATTAATACAAAAGGTTTTTTTAGGTGTGGCAGCTGTGTGGGGTGTAGAAATATAAAGGGCAATGGTGCCAGCAAAACCACGGAGTATATAATAAATGACTATAAAATTGATATTAAAGATTTTATTACATGCAATGTCAAAAATGTTATATACACTATAAAATGTAGTTGCAACAAACATTATATAGGTCGTACCACAAGGGCATTGAAGATTAGACTAGGCGAACATATTCGAAACATAAAAAAGGGTTTTGAGTTGCACGCGCTATCTGCACACTTTAAAAGTGTACACAATTGCTCTCCATTGGAAATAGTTGCTTTTTGTGGTTTGAAGGTCTCAAAAAAGAACTTAAGACATAATGACACCATCACCCCCCTAGCAAGAAGTGAGATGAATCTCATCTTCAATTGTAAAACCCTATTGCCGGGAGGCTTAAACAGCGATTTTGAGCTCAAGTGGTTCTTATAAGTAAAAAAGAACCATTTTGAGCTCACATCTATCCATAGGATATTTCTTTAAGAAGGGAGCTAATATATATGGGTGGTAGGTGATATCATAATACGTACATTATTATGTATATATCTCTGGATTTACTATGCTAGATGAAATTTCAGTGTTATACTAATCGCTGCCTTTGTTTTTTGTCTTTCTGACGCTTTGGATTTCTCATGTGAAAAGCGGATTTGCCATGACAACGCATATTGCATCCGTCAATCACCTCCACGTATTTGCGGTCCAACGAGGTCCTGGGCTTCCGCAATGTGCGGTTCATCAACCGGAAACTACATCATCTTGAGTCACAGCATTACAATCCCCCACTCGTCACCGCGCGGACGAGCTATCTCCGCTCGTTGCGGTTCACATACCCGGATATGCCATACTGATCTGGACAGCTGGGACTTCCGTAGCTTGCGTTCCAGCGGCCGGAAGCTCCACTACGTAGGATCCCTGACATATCATATTGTTTTATTTCTCCTCATTCTAAGCACATCTCAATTATTGTGATCATCACAGGACTTAAATTAACGGAACCTCTCCTTCTCTCTAAGTATATCTATATTGGAGGCTTTGCCATTCACTGACATCGGAAGCAATATGTTGGTTGCCATGGCGACCGTTTATGCCGACTGTGGATCGGAGATGTTCTACATGTTATATATGGACTCTGGACATGAATTTTGTACATTTCCACTAAGTGGATGGACTTTTTATGTATGAATCATATATTTAAAGGCTGGATATACACTTTTGAATGATGTACTATACATGACCTGTTATGCTCATTTCCTGTGTATTCTGATAGGCTGCTCTCACTATAAAAGATGGACACTCACCCTTCACAGTCATGTCTTGAAAAAGGTGTCTGACACACCGAAACGCGTTGACAAGCACTGTGAAGAGTGAGCAGCCATCACCCTTTTCCCTTGGATACTTTTTGGACTCAATGTATGTATTTTTAGTATTTTTTTAAAAAATATTTTTTTTATCTGTTTTTTTCACTATTTTTAAATTTTTTGGGACTTGTATTATATTGAATATATTGGGATCCTTCCATTGTTGGGATGGAGGATTTTTACTTATTTTCTATCGTATAATAAAATATAAACTTTTGAAGAAATCATTGCTGGAGTATCTTGAAGAAAATTTTTTAAACCACAAGAGATCTCTATCTAAAGACAAAGATACCTTGATGGGCGGTGTAACATTAATAGAATTGTGAGTAGGGTACGCAAATTCTGAAGATCATAAAAATCTCCTGGTATTGAGCCTTCTCTCAGTCAATTACCACATGGTGGAGGGAATCTATTCCTAAAAAGATACCTTTATGGGTGTTTATCTGCACTTCTAAGTGTGAGTTATGGTACGAGATTAGTACCTCTCAATCACTAATAATTAATAACAGTCACTTTCTATTAATATATGCCTATTGCAAAAAAGGCATATTAACACTATGTCAATCTTCTGACACACTTATTTTTCACTTTATTTATCACTACACCTGGGGAGGAAACAATGGTCTACTGAGCATAATTCGATCCATCTAAAGAACCCGCTACGTGCTTAAGGATAACCTCTTTCCACGTGAGTTGGGGTATGTGTACCCATTGTTGATCTCCATACTTCTTAATCACCTAGAATCAAAAAGAAACCTTTATATACGTACCTTACTCCATCTTTTGGTGAGTGAGGTACGATTCGATATCACTATTTACTTACCAATGAATGCACGGGGTCTACTTTAAAAGAAAGTAGGCTTATCAATATTTTGTTAAGCATCTGACACATTATTTGTATATTTGTTTTATTCACCACCAAAATTCGGGAGAAAAACAATGGTCCAC
The DNA here is from genome assembly GCF_055691185.1 of Crinia signifera. Taxonomy (NCBI): domain Eukaryota; kingdom Metazoa; phylum Chordata; class Amphibia; order Anura; family Myobatrachidae; genus Crinia; species Crinia signifera. The sequence goes on along the minus strand of NC_139219.1, from coordinate 236,307,488 downwards.
TGACAATAGTTGAATCCATCCAAAGAACCCGCTACGTGTTTAAAGAGAACTTCTTGCCACGTGAGTTGGGGTACGTTTACCCATTGTTGATCTTCACACACCACTGTTAAAAGAAACCTTTATAGATGCACCTTACTCTATGTCTTGGTGAGTAAGGTACGACTCGACACTAGCACCTACCAGTCATTGAACTCACGGGGAGATATTTGAAGAGATATAATCAATGTAGTATATATCTATGCATTGACGCTGTGTATATATATTTTTTTGCACATCCATCCACGTCGAGGAAAAACTCACCTTGAAAAGGACAATACCAGAAGAATATAAAGAAACCGCTACGAGCCTATACATTGCCCTACTCACCGTAAGTGGGGTACGCCCAAATTCTTATTTTGGATATATCTACCTCTAGCATTTGTGATAATTACATCTAATCGCTACTATTCTTCTTTAAAACTCCTCCCACATATTGGCGGAGCAACAACTTTTGAAGATTGCTTTGAGGAAAAAGAATACAAGAAGATAGAGACTTTTTTATTCACTTCTTTTTGCGCCAATGATTGGAAATTCCCATATTTTGTAATTGCATCCTTAGGACTGCAGCTGTCATCTTCCATCAGTGGCTATTGCATGACTGCCTTGCTGTGTATACTAAGCGCAGGATAAGTTGAATGTAACACTTTGTTTGCACCTATGTAATGGTGAAGGGTTGGGGGAATCCTTCTTTACTCTCTGCTATACCAGCAGCTTCTGCGCACGGATTAGGGAAACACTCTTTTGTTTTAGATATTATAAGCAGCACTTTTACAATAATATTTAAATCATTCATATAAGTCTCTGCTCCAATGGAAGTTACAATCCATAGCACATGAACACAAATGCACAATAGAGGTCATTATTTTTGGAAGAAGCCAATTGCGACGAAACCGGAGTACCTGGAGAAAGGCCAGGCAAACATAGGGATACCATACAAACTCTAAGCTTTGGTCAGGATTTAGGGCTATGAAGCAGTAATGCTAACCACTAAACCAACTGTGTGCACAAAAAATAGTAAATAATAAGAAAACAATTCTAAATAATCTAATAAAAGTCAATAACAAATACAAATTCACTAAAATAAATATAAACGGTAGACATAGATTTGCTTGACTGTCACCTAATAACAGGATCAGCTTAATTCTGACAATCACAGGAGAGATCTGGCTGTTAACCGCTTGAAGCAGAAAAGACAACTACAGTAGGACATTGATTCACAAACTTTTTTGAATCACTGCGCTCTAGAGTATCAGAATGTTTATGCATGGCACCCCCTCACCAAAAAGTTTCTTATTAAGAAGTTAAAAAAAAAATTCAATTAAGTATATTATTCTTAGGAACAGCATGGCTTGAATATGCTAAAATGCTCACATTTGTGATCGCTAAAAACTGAGCAGTTTAAAGTAACATCCGGACCATCAATTGCAGTGTCCCTCTGCGACTGCTGCCTGGGTGAGTCTAACTTCACTAATACCCCTTTCACACCAGCCAAATTTCCTGGGTTTGCGCTGGTGTGAAAGGTTCCCAGGCCAAAATCCATTTCAACCCTGCTATGGAGCATGGTTGTTCCCGAGTTCAACCCGGGGACCTGGCCGGTGCGAAAGGGCTAGGGGGTACTTATGCACGTTGCCGATCCTCGGAGTGCTGTCAGGCCTGGTATCCAGACAGGCGGCGGGCGACAGCGGCGGATGAACATGACGCAGCTCTCCGGTGCCCTCACGGCCGCCGGAGAGCTGTGTCATCTTCACCCACTGTCTGATCTGTCATCTGCGCCCGCCGCCTGTGTGGATCCCCGGCCTGCACCAAGGACCAGCAACCGGGGTGAGTACTCGCCACCATCCCACCGCTTGCCCGCCTCCTCCCCGCCTCCTGACAGCCTCCTCCTGCCTCTTGTAGGAGGAACCTCCTCCTGCCTCTTGACAGCCTCCTTCCCGCCATCTTCACACACCAGAAAATGCAGGGACATCTCTGGTGTGAAAGGGGCCAACCCGGGAATGGCCCGGCATGATTCCCAGACCATGTTCCTGGGGTGGGTCCCTGCATTTTCTGGTGTGAAAGAGGTATTAGACTGCCTGTCACAGCTTGGTTTGCGAGGCCAAGGATACTGTGCCTGCAGTTTCCAATTCCAATCAGTTCAACACTAACGGCTCATTGTCAGCTGTTTTGGGAACGGAAGCAACAAATCTAGCAGTCTTTTTTATGTAAGCTATAATTTTTCAACATGCTAGATAGAATTGGCTTGGCCATTTTAAAAGAAACATCTATTTGCTATGATTAATTATCAAATTATAGCATTTGCCTGTATCTGGATGCAGTGTTTGTGGAATGAGCATATAAAGTATAACTACATAACACTGGGCAGAAAGATGTTATCTGTGTTATCATAGCCCTTTCCTGCTCACCTTGTCTCAGCAGTCCAAAAGTTGTCACTCTACTTTACGAGTCTTCCTTAGAAGAGTGTCACATATTAAGTATTCCCTGAATTTAAATTAATTACAGTTTGGGATTTAATTAGGTGAGTACAGAGCACATATGTGTTTTTATTTACATACTGTAGTATGGACACATACCTCAGACACTGCCGATAGTTGAGTGCTGTGAATTAAAGCTTGCACTTTATAATAAAATTGTAAGCTAACGTTTTCTCTTGCAACCTATTTTCCCATAAGTATGCTAATTCTTGTTGGCTAATTCCCCAGGCTCCCATTATTTTACATGCTTAGTGGAGGATTTGTCTATTTAAGTGTAAGAGCTAGTAGACCTTTAAACCATGAAAAAAAATCACAGTTTGTGTATAAAATTTGTGTGATGCCTGGTAGCGGAGCATGCAAAGCAATTCTTATGGTTATGTGAGTTAGTGTAAGGAGAGAGAGATAGAGAGAGAGAGAGAGAAAAGGTTAGATCCAGTCCTCTAATCTGTCTGCTTTTGGAATGATAATCAACCCATGGTACTAACTTTGAAATTACTGGACTAAGCAGATGAAAATCATCTGATTGGCCCAATTACTCCATAATCATTATGTGTACCTATCTTAGGACTTTGACTATGAAATGTACATAACATGTTTGGTGTAATTTTATGGATATTTAATACTGTAGGTCCATTTATACAAATGAATAAAAAATAATCCAGCTCCTGACTGTTAAGTTACAGGCTGGGTTTAAAAAGGAACAGTTGGGAGCTGATTGGCCAGTGATATACCAGGCACTTTATCACTTCTCCTCCCTTATAACTGCTTCATACATCTACACCTTAGTGTGGTAAGTCCATAAAGAGGACATATTTAGCACTTAACAGACTAAATAGTCTGCCTCATACAAAGTGACTGTATGTACAACACACAGTATACAGGGCTAATTGATCACATCACAGTAAGACATCAGATGCAGTAGTAGGGACAGCTCATTAAGTGATGGATGTATCAAGCTTAAAAAAATGATAAAGTGAAGAGTGATAAACTACCATCCAATCATCTCCTACCTGTTATTTTTCAAACCCAGCCTGTAACATGGCAGTTAGGAGCTGATTGGTTGGTTGTTTATCTCTCTCCATTTTATCACTTTCTGAAGCATGATACATCTGGCTCTAATTGTATTATCTATTAGTGACATCTGATGGGTAAGTACACTAACCACCTCCCCTCCCTAAGCCTAACCCTCACTTTCTGTAGCTTAATTCTAGCCCTGCCTTGTAGAAGCATATCCCTGCTCCCCTGCAGCCTAACCCTTACTCACCCCTAATGCCTAACCATAACCAAGTATCCTTATAATGTGCACTAGAGGCAAATATTATTGTGCAGTAATACCTTTATATATAAAATAATGGTAAATGGCTTCTATGATCCGTATTTCTCACTGTCCGTCATCTTTCCTTATTAATATACATCTCATGACTAACCACTTTCAAAATGTGTCATATGGCACAAATGTCATCACTGTTCGCTGAACACATATATTTCCTGGTGTCACTGCTTCCGAATGTGATTAATGATATAACTTCTCCTTCTATAATTTTATATACCAAAACCTTGTGGCTTGTTAGGACATTTTATACCAGGGATTTTAAACTAGAATCATCAAGTTACACCAACATATTATATTTTTAAGTATTCTTTAATAGACCGTTTAATTGCTCTGTCAGTAATACTCACATCTGAAATCCTGAAAACATGATCTGCTGAGTAAATTGAGGACTGGAGTGGAAAGTCCATGTTTAACATGCTATAGCAATATTGAATAAAAAAAATGAGACATGCTATAACTTAGTATTATTTTTGATGGGTTACTAGACAAATGAGCATAGCCAAACGAGTGTGTTTCAGCCATAAGTAGTTCATCGCAATGGAAGATTGAGATGATGTGAGTGACAGGAGCAAGCAATGTTTCCTCCAACCTGACCAATAATTTAAAAATTAGTGTTTAATATTTTACTTGCAAGGCAAAATCTTGCAGGGTATGAATGCAGCCTACAGAGTGGGCTCCTCATTAGATGGACACATTAACACTTTAAACAAAAAATAATCCCCTAATAAACCTTTCAAACTGAGAGGAAATTTCTTCATTTTTTATGTACTGTCTCATACTGGCTTAGATCCATTGAGTTGAAGTCACGAGGGCATACCATTTAAAAGATAACAAAAGTTCCACCCTATATTATTGTGAGTATAGTACAATCCAATTGTACATTCACTTATGGTGACCAAGGTGACAGGAATCCCCCCCCTGCATATGAGAGGTGACCCTGTAAAGATACCTTTATACGAGTGTCCACAGTGTAAGTGAGTGTACGCACCTAGTACTCCGGGATTTAAACTTTTGTTTGGCGTTGATTGCACTCGGCTCCTGTAACTGAGCAGAAGTCAATACTTTGAGGTCACCCACTGAGGGGTGACGTGCCGCACCCCCCCCCCCCCCCCAGTGATGCTACAGTATTTCTGACATAAAGGTTAACATGCAGCATTTCAGTGTGCACACAATGTCTACATTGACAACATCGACATTCTTTATGTTGACATTGATGACATTTTGATACAGTATGAATAAAATATTGACAAAATGTCCCTGGTGGTTTTCTGGTGATTTTATTGGTCCGACAGAAGCCTGATGATGACTTTTGGCATATTCCTAATCTCAACTTCACCTACTGTAGCCAGTATCTAACCTTCCCATCTGCATCCTATTCCTAACCCAAACCTCAACTACTGTAGTCTAACCCTAACCGTCTACTGCCTGTAAATGCAGAATGTCAGCGTTTCACATGTCAACATTGTGAACATGTTGACATTTTAATACTGTCAGCTGAAAGAGATGTCAACATTGTGATGTAAACATTTCTACTAAATCCTCTACACTACTTTGTGAAGGGGAAACTGCAATAACCTATTGTAATAGAAGCAGCTGCAAATGTATTTTCTAGCACATCAGGCTAAGGAGGGCATTCAATCTGGGATTTTGACTGTCGGAACATCCCAACAGTCAGAATCCCAGGCCATTTTCATTTCTCTTAAGAGAAACGAGTCAGAATTCAATGTTCCAACTGTCGAGTGTCGGAAAGTCCAAGTATTGGTGAAAACGGCCACGGATTGTCAAGAAATGGCCTTGAATTCGACAATACGTGGCCATTTCTGACAAAATAGATCCAACTTGTTTTAAAGTGGGATCTGATTTGTCAGAAATTGGCTTCAATGCTGTCAAAAATGGCAACATTGAATAGGCGGGGGTCGCTATTTCCGGGATGCAGTTACAATCCCGGTGGTGGGAATCACGGCGTTCAAAATCCCGACGCCGGCATCCCGACCACTGAAATCCCAACACTTTCTCCCTCTATGGGTGTCCACGACACCCATAGAGGGAGAATAATTTAGTGTGCCGAGTGTAGCGAGGCACCGGGCCCGCTACGTGGCGAGCGCAGCTAGCCCGACAGGGGGGACGATCCACGTCGGGATTCAGGATTTTCAATACCGGGATTCCGACTGCCAGGATTTAGTACCAATCCCCTATTTCCGCGAGAGGAAATAGCATCCGGGATTGAATACCCTACTGAAACATATATACTTAATATTCAGCATATACAGTTGAACTAATATCCCATTTGATAATCTTAAGGAAAACTGATAATCAACATGAAGTCAAGGTCCAACACATACTGTAAAAAAAGACATGCTCTATAGTATTTACAGATATATCAGGAAGAATATGGGTTTAGAACATGTAATGTGTGCTTGTAATATGATTAATGGTATTGAGAGAAGACCTGAAATGTACATTGCAATTACAATATAACAATATTTTACTATATCATGCCACAAATCAAAATTGAATCAGAATGTATTAAGTACAATTTTTGCGGTACTGCATTTTTTTATATATCTGTTTCCTTGCTGTCATTAATGTTCCCATTGGGTAAAATGTTTAATCTGTTTGTATTTGTATACTTCTAATACAATATATCTCAATTGTATTGACAATATTTGAATTCTGCAGGCACAATATTATATTATGCTGATTCTGTTATATTATGAAATGAGGTAAATAAAAACCATCTTATACTTCACATTTATTTATTAATTTAAGAGGTTATACAAATTACTAAAGAAACAGCTATATATGTTTTATAGATTGTAATCACTTATGACTTTTCTAACACAATTCAGCAACTTTAGCCAAAGTTTTAATGTCAGCATAACAGAGTTAGTTATTTATAATACGCATTTATATTACATTATGAGGAATCTACAGTACGTACTGCATACTATATAATATTTTTGCATAGTATAGCATTTAAAAAGGCTTCATATATTTCTGTTAGCTATACAGTACATACTGTACTACTCAGTAAGGACCAAAGTTTTGCCTAAACTTCTAAATATATGAGGTACAGGGTTTAGGAATGAGGAATGTGTAGTGCTGTGTAAGTAATATGTGAAAATGTACAAAGGAACTGACCTTTTATATTATACAACCCCTAACTTTAACTTAGCCGCTTCACAGCACCACAGCTAGTATCTATGGATCTTCTATTAAGTTTTTGTTATGATAGCAGCACATTACAGTTGAAAAAGTGCACAACGAACAAAGGAAATTACTGTATGTTATACAAAAAAATGAATACTCTGTCAGGAAGAGTTTGCAATCAAAGTTGTACATCACAGCTTCTGAACATACCAACATAAATTAAAATTCCTACTTTTATGCAGTTATGTAATAACTGATGTTCATGGGAGTTTAAAAATACATAGAATTCATTTAATGTATATACATATATATATATATATATATATATATATATATATATATATATATATATATATAAATATGTGTGTGTGTGTGTGTGTGTATATAAAATTAGGCAACAATATGGAGAGTACTGTACTGATAGCTCAGACATAGCACATTTGTATGAACCATGCAGGTCCATTTCATACATCTGATGCTGTCACTGCTGTTGCTATTATTGTGTAGATGTTATTAATAGAAGTATTAAAAGCAAAGAGTTCCCCGGTATGTTTCCAATCTGGTGTATGTCCCTCCCTTGTGAGGCTTGGATTCCCAGGCAGTAAGGATGATGCTATGCATGAGTCAAGGTTACACAGACCAAGAAGGTAATTTTCTAGTGCTTTATATTTTAAAATAGCCACACTAATTTCCAAATGCAAAAAAAATCAATATCCTGCTTAAATGTGTAATGGAGCCCTTAACCACTTAAATAATATATATTACAAAATAAATGATCCAAATCACATTAGTCAATACTAGCAAAAACTGAAATCATTACACAGCGCGTCCCCACTGTGACCGGTACCATTACTGTAACTATACAATGCTGTTATCTGCTCAACTATCTGCTCAGTCTAAACAAACTACAAACCGTTTGCCCTTCATCTGACATACACCCTGGAGAAAATTAGTGCAGATGCAAAAGGATCCAAACACTGTACAGACATTTTACAAGACAGGCCCAATACACCCCCTCCCCTCCCCACCCCTAACTTTATTCGGCAAAAGTTCCCAGTGACAGTTATTTAATTTATCACTGATTATGACCTGTTGCATTTTAGTACATTAAGGGTGAGAATTCTCCCCTGTACAGTATAAGACACGAAACATGCAGGATCTAATCTTACCTGGATATGCCCCTGGTACATTGTGCTGCAGGGTCCCCTGGAGAATATACCGTAGGAAACCTATGGTTTACAGTGAGATGATGGATTCCGGAGGGAGGTTTATGTGGATGGTGAGCGAAGTCTTGTAGCTGCTGCTGGCTGGGTGATGCTGGGAACTGTCCGCTGCCTGGTGGTGCTGAAACAGGCGACACGAGCTAGAGGCAGCAGCTACAGCGCTGATGGGAACTCTGATAATGTCTGGAAAGAAACTCTCCTCTTCTGTGTAACTCTTTCTCGCGTTCTGTGTGCCTCCTTCATCTCTCTCAGTGGCATGGACCCTCCCCTGGGACCTGAGCAGCACCTCCTCTCCTTACCCTGTGCTTAATGCAGGACTGCTGACAGCTGGCAGCATGACATGGTAATACTACACAGGACTCACCAAAAGGATCACTGTGCTAGTCTCACCACACCTCCCCCCTCTCCATCATGACATCAACAGGACCTCCTCTCATCCACCCCGCCCTCTGGCACAGCCGCTAAAGGTTCTGCAAAAAGAGAAAACTCCTTTGTCCCCTTCTTACAGATACCTTTCCTTTCTGCAGCTCCACAGTCTTCTGTGTAGGGCAAAATAACGGGCTGTTCTAGGCTTCAAAAATATTTGTAAGGAAAAAAATGTAAAAATCTCTTGTTTGAATTTGAATTAATTTACAATAAATAAATACAAATAAACAGATTTCTGTGCACATCGATACTGCGATTGCTTCTAATCGAACAGAATTGTTACCAGTATACTGTCTGTCAGTAAGCATACATTGCATAAAAGTGTACAGGAGCACTTTACTCAGAATTGGCTGACATCTTTCTGCTGACAGACGTTCTGATCGTTGCTCTGGTCCAGTCACTAATGCACGAATTAAATGGACCAAGCAACTGGCCGGATTTGATTACTTACTGGTAATTGTAGCAGGTATGAGCAGAGGGAGACTTGGCCAGTCTGTTTCCTAGCGCTGTGCTTTGTCAGCTGATTTAATCATAGCATAAACAGTATTTGGATAAATCAGGCTATAATTGTAATCTACTGCCTGGAATTCCAAATCCAAAGTTTAAAAGATGAGGTAGCAATATCACACAGCAGACTGCAAGCTGCTAGTACTGCAGATTGATTACCAGGGATATAATGAAAGAATTGGACGATTAAAAATAATTGACTTGATTTAGATGCAGGTGAAAATAAAGAACGATTTACATGTACAGTGTATAAAAAAGCACGGGGGCAAAATATTTTAGCATTTACTCTTCCCCCTTTCAAAGTTAATAGGAGTTCTACATTCTCATTAGATACTTTGTTACAGTTCTTTATGTGTCTTTGATCCTGGGCATTGATTACCCCAGATTTTTGACAAATTCGAAGTTCAATCATAGTAAAGACACAGATTTTTATTAAAAATTATGATAATCATTTGGATAATTTTTTTTTAAATAAGAAGATTAAACAGCACTTTTTTGTGTTACAGTGGGGACTTAATCAATGGGGAATTGATTGATGGATTTTGTGTGCAATAAGTCATTTCTTCTATATCAGTATACATGTAAGTAGTTAGTTATTTAGTCAACATTGTGAAATTCGATAAGCAATATGTGGTCCCTGGAACACTGGGAGATTAACTAAAAAGCTGTGTAAAGCAGTTCACATGGCCCTCCTACAATGAAAGCACTATGATTAATCATCATATTAACAATTGTACTGGTGGCAGCTGTGAAATGCTCTAAGTAGTTTGTATTCACATTTGCTGATCTCCTGGCACTGCTGATCTGAGATGTGTGTATCCTGTAGGTAGCCTGCTCACATTCTGTTTTCAATTTTTGTCTTCACATACAGTAGACAATGGGGTTTATAGACTGTCGGAAAGTCCATGTTTGCAAATTGATATTGGGATTTGCCAAATTGCACATAATTCAAAACATAAACAACTTTGAAAAACTATGAATGATTCTGTCATATGTACTGTAACTTAGAAGGATCTCCCCTTGTGGCCATGTACAGTACTGTAGGTGTAATGGTGCATAAACTGGGCATTTGCACATAGGAAAAAGTAGAAAAATTATGGGTATTAATACATATATCTTGGCTCATGGGTAGGGCCTCTGCAGGTGTATGGGATAGGGTCACTAGGTTTACAACAACTATGTCGACATGCATTAGATTGACACTACTAGGTTGACATGCATGAAGGTTGACATGACTGGATGTCGACATGGGGTTAGGTTGACAGGGTCATTAGATTGACCTAGGGAATGTCGACAGTCAAAAGGTCGACATGGTTTTTTTCACTTTTTCCCCTAATGTCAACACAGTCAACACATCATACCCTCAATCCGAACAGCTTTCCGAGCCTGTTCTTGAATTCCCACCAAGGCTCGGAGACGGGTCTCCGGACCTTGCAAGATCCCGCTTTGGATCTCGCGAGATCCAGACTTTTTAAAGGGGCGGGTGGCCAGATGCCATCTTCGCTCCAGACACGGAGGGTAAAGAGGCAGTGCGTCCTGGCCGCCTGCCTAACTGCCTGCCTGCCCGCCATCCCACCCTTCACTCCAGTGATAGTGCTGTATAGTCCAGTCCAGTGATACAATGGTATAGTCCAGTCCAATGATACTGCTGTATAGTCTGGTCCAGTGATACTGCTGTACTGTCCAGGCCAGTGATAGTGCTGAGTAGTCCAGTCCAGTTATAGTGCTATATGTAGTCCAGTCCAGTTATAGTGCTGTATAGTCCAGTCTAGTAATAGTGCTGCTTCATAAGTCCAGTCTAGTGGTACTGCAGTCAAAGTCCAATGGGACTGCCATTAAAGTCTATTGGTACTGCTGAGAAAGTCCAGTGGTACTGCTGCATAACTCCAGTCCAGTGATACTGCTGCATAAGTCCAGTCCAGTGGTACTACCTTTAAAGTCCATTGGTACTGCTGCGTAAGTACAGTCCAGTGATACAGCTGCATAAGTTCAGTCCAGTGGTACTGCAGTTAAAGTCTAGTGGTAGTGCCGTTAAAGTCCAGTGGTACTGCCATTAAAGTCCATTGGTACTGCCAATAAAGTCCATTGGTTCTGCCATTAAAGTAAAATGGTTCTGACGTTAAATTTTAGTCATACTGAAATTAAAGTCCAGTGATTCTGCCATTACATTCCAGTGGTACTGCCATTATATTCCAGTGGTACTGCCAGTATAGTCCAGTGGAACTGCCTTTAAAGTCCAGTAGTACTGCTGTTAAAGTCCAGTCCAGTAATACTGCTGCATAAGGTCAGTCCAGTGGTACTGCCATTATATTCCAGTGGTACTGCCATTATAGTCCAGTGGAACTGCCTTTAAAGTCTAGTGGTACTGCTGTTAAAGTCCAGTCCAGTAATACTGCTGCATAAGTTCAGTCCAGTGGTACTGCCGTTAAAAGTCCAGCGGTACTGCCGCTATAGCCCAGTGGTACTGCCATTAAAGTAAATTGGTAATGCTGGTAAATTCCATTGGTTCTGCTGTTATAGTCCAGTGGTTCTGCTAAAGTAAATTGGTGCATAATGCCAGTCCAGTTATGCTACTGGTGCAAAATTATAGTCCAGTAATTCTACTGGTGCATAATTCCACTCCAATTATAGTACTGGTGCATAATTACAGTCCAGTAATATTACTGGTGCATAATTCCAGTCCAGTAATACTACTAGTGCATAATTCCAGTCCAGTTATACTACTGGTGCATAATTCCAGTCCAGTAATATTACTGGTGCATAATCCCAGTCCAGTAATACTACTAGTGCATAATTCCAGTCCAGTTATACTACTGGTGCATAATTCCAGTCCAGTAATATTACTGGTGCATAATTCCAGTCCAGTGGTATAAGTCCAGTGGCACTGCCATTAAAGTCTATTGGTAATCCTGTTAAATTCCATTGGTTCTGTTGTTAAAATCCAGTGGTTCTACCATTAAAGTAAATTGGTTCTGCCGTTAAAGTTCAATCATACTGCCATTAAAGTCCAGAGATACTGCCATTACATTCCAGTGGTACTGCCATTAAATTCTAATGGTACTGCCATTATAGTCCAGTGGAACTGCCTTTAAAGTCCAGTGGTACTGCTGTTAAAATCCATTCCAGTAATACTGCTGCATAAATTCAGTCCAGTGGTACTGCTGTTACAGTCCAGTGATACTGCCGTTTTAGTCCAGTGGTACTGCCTTTAAGTCCAGTCCAGTGATACAGCTGCATAAGTCCTGTCCAGTGGTACTGCCATTAAAGACTATTGGTACTGCTGTTAAAGTCCATTGGCTCTGCTGTTAAAGTCAAGTGATACTGCCATTAAAATCAAGTGATACTGCTGGTAAAGTCCAGTGGTACTGTTGTTAAAGTCCAGTCCAGTCATACTGCTGCATAAATATAATCCAGTGGTACTAAAGATAAAGTCCAGTCCAGTGATCCTGCTGCATAAGTCCAGTCCAATGGTACTGTCACTGAAGACCATTGGTACTGCTGTTAAAGTCCATTACTTCTGCTGTTAAAGTCCAGTGATACTGCCGTTAAAGTCCTTTGGTATGTCATTAAAGTCCGGTGGTTCTGCTGATAAAGTCTCATGATACTGCCATTAAAGTCCAGTGATACTGCCGTTAAAGTCCCATCCAGTGATACTACTGGTGCATAATTCCTGTCCTGTGCTGCTGTTGTCCTGTGTTACACTTTCCATAAAACCAAGTCCATTGGTGCTTCTAGGTCCAGTCCAATGATACTTCTGCATAATTCCAGTCCAGTGATACTGGTGCTTAAATCCAGTCCAGTTATACTACTGTTGCATAATTCCAGTCCAGTAAAACTAATGGTGCATAGATCCAGTCCAGTAATACTACTGTTGCATAAGTCCACTCCAGTTATACTACTGGTGCATACGTAGGAGCAAGTTTCATCTTTGCTCCTTTGGCCATGGCTAGCCATGGCTATTCTATTGTTCTCAGCTGCAATACGTATTGTATTGCAGCTGAGAACAATAGAATAGCCATGGCTAGCCATGACCAAAGGAGCAAAGATGAAAATTGCTCCTACTGTAATTCCAGTCCAGTTATACTACTGGTGCATAATTCGAGTCCAGTAATACTACTGGTGCACAATTCCACTCCAGTTGTACTACTGGTGTATAATTTCAGTCCAGTTATACTACTGGTACATAACTCCAGTCCAGTTATACTAATGTTGCATAATTCCACTCCAGTTATACTACTGGTGCATAATTCCAGTCCAGTTATACTAAGGGTGCATAATCCCAGTCCAGTAATACTACTGGTGCATAATTCTACTCCAGTTATACTACTGGTGTATAATTCCAGTCCAGTTATACTACTGGTGCATAATTCCAGTCCAGTTATACTAATGGTGCATAATTCCAGTCTAGTAATACTACTGGTGCATAATTCCACTCCAGTTATACTACTGGTGCATAATTCCAGTCCAGTAATACTACTGATACATATTTCCACTCCAGTAATACTCCTGTGCATAATTCCAGTCTAGTAATACTACTGGTGCATAATTCCAGTCCAGTAATACTACTGGTGCATAATTCCAGTCCAGTTATACTTCTGGTGCATAATTTCAGTCCAGTTATACTCCTGGTGCATATTTCTGGTCCAGTGTCCAGTAACACTCCTTTTGCATAATTCCAGTCCTGTAATACTACTGGTGCATAATTCCAGTCCAGTTGTACTCCTGGGGCGAAATGTAATAGGGTGTGATTTTTGGACGAGTTCCAAACTCGCCAGAAATCGCACCTTTAAAAATCGCGTTTTTTGCCGCGAATTCGCATATGTAATGAGATGCGAATTAGCGGCAAAAAATGCGATTTGCCGCGATTTCGGGCGATTTTTAGTCATGAAAATGTGCGCATTTTCAGTCATGAAAATGTGCGCATTTTCATAAATGCGATTTTGTGCAAAAAAAAAAAAGTTTAAAAAAAAACGGCGTGGGGTCCCCCCTCCTAAGCATAACCAGCCCCGGGCTCATTGAGCCGGACCTGGTTCCAAAAATACGGGGGGACAAAAAGCATAGGGGTCCCCCGTATTTCTGAAACCAGCCCCGGACTCTTGGACCGGTCCTGGTTCCAAAAATACGGGGGACAAAAAATCTGGGGGTCCCCCGTATTTTGAAACCAGCACCGGGCTCCAACAGCCCACGGTGTCATGCCACAGCCGGGGGACCCTTTTTATACAAGGTCCCCCGGCCAAAACATGAGCACCGTGGCTGGTCAGCCTTGGACGGGGTACCTGGAGGAGTGGGGACCCCCCCAATAAAGGGGTCCCCCCCCAGGCTTCACCCGTCCAGGGCTGAAGCCCGGGGCTGTCACCGGCGTCCGTGGCCAGTGGACACCGGCCTGATAGGGTTAAATTGATCATACATATCATTACATTGCTTTATACCGGAGAACTACAAGTGCCAGCAGACCTCCCCCGCATGCTGGGACTTGGAGAACCACAAGTCCCAGCATGCGGGGCATTAATGGGCCCGCTGGGACTTGTAGTCCACCTGTAAAAAGAATGTTTATAAAAAACACACAGAGAGAAGTAAAAGTTTATTACACACACACACACCTCACTTTTACACCAGCGTTACTTACCATTCCTGGATCCAGCGCTGGTCTGGCTGCTTTACAGCCGGCTCCCCCCGCACTGACAGGCAGCGGGGAGAACCGGCTTTCTCCGTTGCCTCTAACAGCTTCTGTAGCGCTGTCCGAGTGCTACAGAGGCTGAGAGCGCGATTGGCTGAGCTATGCGTCTCCATGGAGACGCATAGCTCAGCCAATCAGGACTGAGCTATGCGCCTCCATGGAGACGTATCGGCCAATCGCGCTCTCAGCCTCTGTAGCGCTGGAACAGCGCTACAGAAGCTGTTAGAGGCAACGGAGAAAGCCGGTTCTCCCCGCTGCCTGTCAGTGCGGGGGGAGCCGGCTGTGAAGCAGCCAGACCAGCGCTGGATCCAGGAATGGTAAGTAACGCTGGTGTAAAAGTGAGGTGTGTGTGTGTAATAAACTTTTACTTCTCTCTGTGTGTGTTTTTTATAAACATTCTTTTTACAGGTGGACTACAAGTCCCAGCGGGCCCATTAATGCCCCGCATGCTGGGACTTGTGGTTCTCCAAGTCCCAGCATGCGGGGGAGGTCTGCTGGCACTTGTAGTTCTCCGGTATAAAGCAATGTAATGATATGTATGATCGATTTAACCCTATCAGGCCGGCGTCCACTGGCCACGGACGCCGGTGACAGCCCCGGGCTTCAGCCCTGGACGGGTGAAGCCTGGGGGGGGACCCCTTTATTGGGGGGGTCCCCACTCCTCCAGGTACCCCGTCCAAGGCTGACCAGCCATGGTGCTCATGTTTTGGCCGGGGGACCTTGTATAAAAAGTGTCCCCCGGCTGTGGCATGACACCGTGGGCTGTTGGAGCCCGGTGCTGGTTTCAAAATACGGGGGACCCCCAGATTTTTTGTCCCCCGTATTTTTGGAACCAGGACCGGTCCAAGAGTCCGGGGCTGGTTTCAGAAATACGGGGGACCCCTATGCTTTTTGTCCCCCCGTATTTTTGGAACCAGGTCCGGCTCAATGAGCCCGGGGCTGGTTATGCTTAGGAGGGGGGACCCTACGCCGTTTTTTTTTTATAAAAACACTTTTACAAATTTTTATTAACAGGACCATGCACAGATCTCAATGATCTGTGCATGGTTCTGTCAAATTCGCCTGTCAGAACCTGGTCTATTTTTTTTGCGATTTTTGGTAACATTTACCAAAAATCACACCCTATTACATTTGCGAGTTGTATACTTTATAATGGGAAAACATCTGGATGCAAATTGAAATGTGACTAAAAATCGCACTTCTAAAAGTGCGATTTCGCGGTAAAAAGTGCGATTTTTTTTACCGCGATTTTCAACCTATTAAATGTGCGATTTTCGGAAAATGTGCGATTTTCGGAAAATGTGCGATTTCAGCCGTTTTTGACCCAAAATCGCACATGTCCAAAAATCACACCCTATTACATTTCGCCCCTGGTGCATAATTTCAGTCCAGTTATACTCCTGTGTATATTTTCAGTCCAGTAATACTCCTTTTGCATAATTCCAGTCCAGTAATAATACTGGTGCATACTGTAATTCCAGTCCAGTAATACTACTGGTGCATAATTCCAGTCCAGTTACTGTATATTACTGTTTCATAATCCCTGTCCAGTTATAATACTGGTGCATAATTCCAGTCCAGTAATACTACTGGTGCATAATTCCAGTCCATTTATGTTACTGTTGCATAATCCCTGTCCAATTATACTACTGGTGCATAGTTCCAGTCTAGTAAAACTACTGGTGCATAACTCCAGTCCAGTGATACTACTGGTGCTTAATTCCAGTCCAGTGATACTACTGGTGCATAATTCCAGTCCAGTGTTATTACTGAAGCATAATTCCAGTCCAGTAATACTACTGGAGCATAATTCCCATCCAGTTATAATACTCGTTCATAATTCCAGTCCAGTTATATTACTGGTGCATAATTCCAGTCCAGTAATACTACTGTTGCATAATTCCAGTCCAGTTATATTACTGGAGCATAATTCCAGTCCAGTTATTTTACTGGTGCATTATTCCAGTCCAGTAATACTACTGGTGCATTATTCCAGTCCAGTAAAACTACTGGTGCATAATTCCAGTCCAGTGATACTACTGGTGCTTAATTTCAGTCCAGTAATACTACTGGTGCATAATTCCAGTCCAGTGATACAGCTGCGTAATTCCAGTCCAGTGATAAAGCTGCTTAATTCCAGTACAATGATACTGCTCAGTTTAGTCCAGTGGAGGATGAGGATGGGATCTTGCCTCTGTAGAGCAAGTTTGTACAGGGAGAGATGCATTTCTTTTTTTGTGAGGGCCCAAACAAACCAATCAATTCAGCCAAAGTCGTGTGGCAGACCCTGTCGTTGAAATGATTGGTTTGTTAAAGACAGTGTGCAGGTCATCATTAGAGTGGGTGGGAGGACCCAAGGACAATTCCATCTTGCACCTCTTTTTTTGGCATTATGTGCTCTTTGGGGCCTAGTTTTTCAAACAGCCATCCTGTCTGCTACTGCCGTGCCACTCCTAGATGGGCCATGTGTTTGTGCCACCCACTTGTGTCCGTTAGCATAGTCATCCAGCTACCTCAGTGCTCCCTTTTGGCCTAAAAACAAAATTGTGAGGTGTTCAGGATAGACTGGAAATGAGTGAAAATCAATGTTATTGAGCTTAATAATAGCATATGAGCAAAACCCCCTGCTGCGATTTTAGCAATTTTTAAAATAAAAAAATACAGATTCAAAACACAAAACATGGAAGGGTGGTATTTTGGAATAGATCCAGACCCAAAACACTGCTGGAGATACAGACCCAAAACACGAAAAGTGCCCGATGCACTCCATTAATATGAAGTACTGTATATGAGGTTGCTTATCTATAATCTAGGTACTTCTGATTGTGCATTGAGCCATCCAACAGATTGACGTAGATGTGGAAGGTTCATGCATATGTAACCTTACATATGCGTGCATGCTGGGAAGAAAATGGGCGGGTAGCTGACATCTGGTGAAGTGCAGCCACCCGCCCCCCCGCACCCGCGTCCCGGTCTCATTAGCATGAGAACGCCCAGGGTTCTCATGGGAATGCCCAGCATTTCATGGGCATATGCTAATGGAGCCACTCGCCGCCGGCGATGGTACAACTTGTTATAGCGATGGTACAACTTGTTATAGCCCTAAATTGTGAAAGCAGACTTAAATGCATGTAGGGGGATATTTATTAAGATGGGAGTTCTATTCAATTAGAATCTACTTATTTATTTAGCACCTTCTAAAATATAATAGATATAATCTGATTGGTTGCCCTTAGTAACTGCCCACCTTCAATAGAACTCCCATCTTAGTAAATAAACTCCAACAGCCTGCTAAGTATCACTAGAACTGTACGCAGATGGAATTGCATACAATCCTGAACCAGACCCTTTATATTATATTCTCTTAGTGTACTCATAGTACTTCCAAAATGTTAATCTTCAAAAGAAACCTGTGTTATTATATCAAAAATACAAATGTTTTTTCTTTACTTGTCTAATTTCATGGTAAAGAAAATGAGTTTATCTAACCACAGACTTTTCACTTCCAACTATGAGAAATCAGCAGACTGCCACATAACTGTGTTCAGTGAGGTCGAAGTGGAAATATAGAAGTGAAGGTAAGGAATACATAGAGGATTATATAGAAGTTAGAAAGGGCATAAAACATGGAAACATAAAAAGAGGACAGGTAGTGAACAGACACGGAACAATTGGATAAGATAAAAAAAGATTACTACAGTACAGTATGTGACAGATGGGTAAAAGGGACATTTATAAATGAGCTTATTGCTGTTATCTTTCATGGGCTTGTGGCCTGCAGATGGATGGGGAGCTAACGTCGATCAATTGGGGTATGGATGTCCAACTACATAGGCTTTCTGTTTAATCTTCTGATTGCCGGTGAGATCTATTGCTACCTTAGTGGTTACTATTACATTCATTTAATCTGATCGTAGGGACACTGGATATCATAATTGACTGATCCATTTTATACCTGCATAAGGGCTTTATGAGCCTTTGTGGTTGAAAGTTCATTCAATCAAGTAATCTGCTCTTACTCAGTAGCCATCTATATATGTTGCTATTCATAATTTCTAGATTTACTAACAACAACAAGAGGGACCAGTGTTTTTGCAAAACTACAACTATTGGAGTTAGCTTGCGGGGGCCCATCCAGAACAGGGCAAGACTGCCCCACACTCCGGGTTGGTTCCTCCCTGCAATGCAATTGCAAAATTTTGCAAAATGCATCGCTATTGTGAGAGTGCTTCCCTTCACAGTGTAGCACTTGCATATTAAGGGTAGCCATTAGCTGCAAAACCAGTCACAGATCCACCAGCTTTTGGTGTCGACTGCGTTGTCTCCGCAATTCTTTGTCGTCAACCTGCAAGCTTCAAGTGGCCACCCTGACGCTGCCCCCTTCGTCCCCTAGACTGCAGTCACATGTTTTGCAATGCGACCGCAGTCTTAGTTCTTTGGCACATGTTCATAGTCACATTACTTTATCTTATCCTAGTACTGTAGGTAATTGGTGTTTAGTTTTGCAATGCTGCGTGTTTTATAAGCGCTAACTTACTTTGCGATTGTATACTTATATTTTATTTTTCTGTTTCAAAGACTAATCAAACTAAATTTTACACTTCTTATGGCAATAACCCGGGTTGCTTTGGCAATCTGAAAGGGTTCTTCGTTCTTCAATTTTATTTACTACTGGTGCATGTGCCTGTCCTATACAAAATATGCCCTGTAGATACGATCATGATGCATTTGATTGAATTCTCATATTTGAATGTCATTATTTTAGGAGCATGCTCAGTACAATTTCACAAATGATACCTGCAGTTTCACCAATGGCATGGTACTGTGCACACATAGGACTTGTCCTAGGACGGGTCCTATGATTGCAAATAAAAAATTGGATTGCCTCTGTCAATAAGGGAGCGACAGGGCTGGGGACAGCCAGCATTTCCAGAAACGATGTGTATGGGAGAGGCCTGGTCAAGATCTGCACCATGCAGCACAGTTTCCTTGGCCTTGCAAGCTGTCCCTCAACAGTAAGTCTTCCTCTGGTTAGTCTGTAGGTGCTGCGGAAGGCGCTGTAGGACACCATGACCAATAGCCGTGATGTTCATCTTAAACTGTGCTTGCATCGCAGTTTATTGAAATCACAACTGAACCTTCTTCTGTATTTGCATTGCTCATGATCGCGTATGATAAGTTGCTGTGAGCAGCGTATCTCATGTGATCCTTACAGAATCAGGCCCAATGTTGAGCTGAGCAATAAGCCCCAGTATGTGTAAAGTAATGAACACAAACTAGAGGGCAATTCTTGTGTAGTAGGACAAAAGAAACAGGCAGGCTAAAGCATTAAGCAGCTTACTAGTGGTAGATAATCAACTGATTCATGTCAGGCGCAGAGACCACAGAAAGGTTATTATTAAAGCACTGCACAAAGGATCCCATTTATAAAGCTTGAGCATTAGGCTATATTAATAGAAGGACATATAAATACAATTTAGACATTTCAGAGCACTTTGGAGGAATATGAGAGGATATTAGAGAATATATATACCAGTGCAGCCTGAATCATAATGAGATAATTAATCAATTGCTATGGAAGCCAGACCACAGTCATAACTCACTATGGACTGGAGTTTATCAAAAGCAAATTACAGTACTAGATATTATTAGCACAGAAAGGAGGCCTAGCCCATAGACAGACCCTACGGTTCACTTACTAGCACTGGTTTACCATATCATCCTTTTAAACCGGGATGCTCATGTTTTACCCAGGTTCTGTGACTGATTAAAACCAGGTGAAATACATGCTTGAAGTCAGCCATCCACAGAGCCTGTGTAAATCAAAAGGAATGGTATGGTTAGCCTATTCTAACATTGCATTTACTGTTTTGTGCAACATTTAGGGCCAGATGTACTAAGCTTCAAAAGTGATAAAATAGAGAGTGAAAAACAACCAGCCAATCATCTCCTGCCTGATATTTTTCAAACACAGTATGTGACATGGCAGGTTGGAGCTGATTGACTGGCTATTTATCACTCTCAATTTGATCACTTTTGAAGCTTAGTACATCTGGCCCTTAAACTGAACCGCAGAAACCTATCCCGCAATCGTTATTACCTCTATAGTGTAACTTATAGAAGGTTTTGTACAAAGCTTGTGCTGAATGCTGTGTAAGCGCATGGGCAGCCACTACTAAAGCTATAGAATGTCTGAGAACAGATGAGGTGGCAGCGTACGCTTTTCCTGTTACACTTGGCAAATAACCAATATGAGAGAATGGTTTGGAAAATGGTTATAAAAGTGGAGGCTGAGGTGAGGGGTGACAAGTCCATTGCCAAAAAATGATTCTCATCAAAAAGACTAGTCCTGTCAGATGTCAGTGCAGGTTAGTCTATATAGTACTGATTACAAAATGACAATACCATGTGCCTTATATATAAATATATAGGTGAGTTAATTTTTGATGGTGAGTGTTGAGCCCCTGTATTTAAAAGAGCATGTGGACACAGGCCGCTGCACCCCAACCTGGGAATGGCGAGTGCTGTTTGCACCCCATTTGTAAGAATGGCGAGTGCGTTGGTACTCTGTATGTATATATATATATATATATATATATATATATATGTGTGTGTGTTGATTTTTTATTAACCTTTGTTACTGTGATCAGCTTTCTCATGCACCCCAGATAAGCTAATTTATCTGAAACCTGTGACAGCTGCCCCTTTAATACTAATTCAGGTGGGTTTGGGGACTGCCTCACCTTTAAAAGCCATAAGGTAGTTGGCAGGTGAGCTCTAAACCAGAAAAAAACACATACAGTACTGTATTAATTTTAGCTGAGATGTGTCAGCAGTTGACAGGCTCTTAAGAGACCAATTGTTAGTGTAGGACTTGCAGTGAAATGGGGTCCCTTGGCGATGGGCTGCAAGCTTAAATGCATTGATTAATTCAGGAACTAAAACCCCATTTTTTATTTATTTGATTATTTGTATATTAAGGTGAGTTCGTTTTTGATGGTGAGCGTTGAGCCTGTATTTGTATTTATTAGAGCACGTCGTCACAGGCCACTGCACCCCAACCTGGGAATGGCAAGTGCTGTGTTTGCACCCCATTCGTAAGAATGGTGATTGCGGTGGTACTCTGTATCTCTCTCTCTCTCTCTCTCTATATATATATATATATATCTGGGAATGGTTGCTATAGGTGTCTGGACTGTACGTCTTGCAGATCAATGTCTTCTGGCCCATATTTCCTACATCCTCACTCAGGCATTAAAATTAGTATCAATCACCGTGTAACATGCACAACCAAATATATTGTGTATATGCTTACTTGTCCATGCTCCTTGAACTATATCGGTGAAACCGAAAGAACCCTCAGGGAAAGATTAGCTGGGCACCGATCTTCCATTAAAGCAGCCTTTGAGAGAGGTGGCAGTGATCAGCCACTAGCACGCCACTTCGTCGAGGCAAAACATAGTATTGCATCCCTTAAAAGTGTTATCATTGATCATATTCCTGTCTCATTGAGAAGGGGGGACAGATCTCTCAAATTGCTTAGGGCAGAGGCTGGTTGGATTCAAAGACTGGGCACCCTCTCCCCGGGTGGCCTGAACGAATCCCATAGGCTGCATTGTTTTTTATGACATGTAACCCCTGGTCTTAGTGTGCATAATCTTGTTTAGTCTCTGATGACAATAAATTAATTAATTCATGTTCTGAATTTGATTAGTAAAAATTGCTTAGTTTACATTGAACTATTACGGGTGATTTTCTCAAATATATTGCATTTAATAAACTAATGTATTGTAATGTTTTTCTGCTATTTCTTACAATTGCAAGTATTCTGATGTAAAGTGTAGTTTTTCCATTAAGTATTTTTTCTGTATTATTTGCATTGGGTGTTATCACTGTATTATTGAAAAGATTGAGCCTGACACACAGTAGACGGAGGTTGCTGAGGTGAATGCCGCGGCAAGCTAGCGTCATGTTTCCATGACGACGTGCTTCTGCAGAAACACCTACCAGCTGTTCTCGTCCACTTCCTGGGCAACAGCGTTGACGCGTCATTTGAGCGCCGACTGCTATGCTAACACCATAGCAACGGCAGCCGGATGATGACGTCCATACGCCACGTGACCCGGAAGAACGTGCAGACGGCGTCTTCTTTTCGCGGGGATTGGGTATGTATAAATACTGTTATTGTATGCACTGTTTTTATGTATCCTGATGACGAAGTAACCCATTAAACTTCGAAACGTTGATGATTTAACTCCGACTTTGAACCTGTTATTTGATGTGAGTGCCGCCCTACGAACCGACTACATTGTGGACCCCATGACTGGGAGCATCCAGGGGAAGGCACCCCAAGTGAGTCCTAACTGAGGTGTGCTCGCCTATACTGTATCTATCCATTGCTTTATTTGGGAGTGGAGTATCCCTAATTGCTTGGCTTGGAGCACCCACTTAATCGTCTATATATATACAGGATCCCTGCTTTACTGCCTGTCCAGACATGGAGTCTGGTATTGATGTTTTACCTACACGTGGTGATAATGGTGATGATGGCTTTACTGGCGAGAATTTGGCACTTGCAACTAAAGGCAACATGTTGTCATTTTCTGAGTCTGAGGCCGACAGAATCCTGAGTAAGGAACATTTTAATGAAGATACTGAGATGCGATCTGCTAACCAGCTGTATAAAGATTTACTCAAACTCAAACAACGTGAAATAGACTATTTATATCATGGCATCACGTTAAGTGAGTACTTCAGAAATAAACTGATCCCACGCGGCTTCCGTGTAAAAAATGCCCCCACAATAGGACGCTTTAGCACATCATTTTGTAAACGCTGGATTGCTATTGTCAACAAATGTAGCTTTGATCTAATTCTACTGGTTGTGGAAGAGGCAAACAGAGAGCTGTTGATTGCAAGGGAGAAAATTGTGGCATTTGAGACGACACATAAAGCCACATTTGAATCTGATACAACTACTGACTGGACTGATAAATTGACCAAACAGATTGCTGAGTACCGCAGAGACTTAATATTGTTCAAAAAGAACAAAATGGAGCGTGTTAAAATTGACTATGACCAAAACAAGGTATACCACTGGTTGTCAGGTGGGCCAGCACAACCTAATTACAACCGGAGAGGGTATAGAAACAGAACACGCCATACAGCAGCATCATCAAGAACGATTGACTCTTCAGCAGAGGCTACTACAACTAGTGACTCTGACAATGCCAACATTATGTCTAGACCACCCTCTGGTTCTCTCCCTTTAGGGGCAAGAATGCGGACTGGCACCGGCGCCATCGGACGAGGCACGGTGGCCAGTGCCAAAGGAAAAGGAAGGGGCAGAGGACGCCCCCCCCCCCCCCCCAGAGAACTTAGTATGTAATCTGTCTAATCATATATTGAATGAACATGAATTAAGTGTTTTGAATAAGGGGTTATCATTTGTTCCTACAACACTGTTTAATCCCACTAAGTGGGAAATTGAAAAATACAAAATTTCAAGGCAATTGAAGCGTAAGGAATTTTTTACTAGGAATAAGAGAGATAACGCACCTATTGAAAGTGATATTCCTAGTCAAGTATACAGAGACTTCAACCCAGGTCTGTGTTTGAGCCCCTGTCCAACAGTGCAACCATAAAAACTTTTAATAGGATGTTAGCACATGATGTAGCATCAGAAACAGGGAAGAACTCCAAGAGTGCTAAATCACATAGTAACCTGACCAAAGAGGAGGCTGGTGCACTGAGGGACCTGGGTACATACACAGACCTGATTATTCGCCCCGCTGATAAGGGCGGGGCAATTGTTTTGCAAAATCTTTCAGATTATGTAACAGAAATTGAGAGGCAATTAGCTGATACAAATGTATATAAGTTGCTTCGCAAAGATCCCACTGAACAATTTATGAGACTATTGGATGGTGTGTTACAGGAGGCGGTATCTGCTGGTGTAATTAGTTCTGAGTTATCCAAAGCATTAAGTCAACCAGAACCAACAGTGCCACTCCTGTACACACTCCCAAAGATTCATAAGGGTATCACGCCCCCACCGGGTAGACCCATTATAGCTGCACGTGGATCGTTATTCCAAAACGTCTCTACGTATATAGATGCTATACTTCAACCATGTGTAACAGCAACAACTGGGTTTCTACGTGATACAACTGCATTTCTTGAGAGACTTAATGAAATTGACCATGTCCCCATGGGTAGTCTGTTGTGCAGCTTAGACGTCTCAAGCTTATACACAGTCATACCCAATGATCAAGGTTTACTAGCTGTTAAAATATTGATTAAAGGAAATAACCTGTACAAGGGACCCAATGTTGAATTTTTCTTGAGCTTGTTGCAGATTGTGCTGACGCACAACTATTTTCTTTTCAATGGGTGTTATTATATCCAAATGTCTGGCTGTGCTATGGGCAGTAATTTTGCTCCGGCATATGCCAACACCTTTATGCTACAAGTTGAGCGCGACATCTTCTTCACAGACATCAATGTATCTGGCATGGTGGTCTTCTATGCCAGGTACATTGATGACCTGTTTCTCATTTGGAGAGGATCCGCCCAGGATCTGGCTACTGTGGTTGAGCATCAAAATAATAGCCTCAGTCCCATTAAGCTGACCTATACTGTGGATACACATAGTGTCAGCTTCTTGGACGTGATGCTCACCATCCAGGATGGTGGGATCACGACTGATGTATTTACTAAAAAAACTGATGTAAATTCGTTATTGCATGCTTCTAGCTTTCACCCCAAGAGCTTGAAGTTTGGCCTCCCCTACTCACAGTTCGTGAGAGCCAAACGCATATGTAGCAACGATTTACTGGCTGAGCAGGCTATAGACAAAATGGTGATCAAATTCAACCAGAGGGGTTATCAAATGCCTTTATTACAAAAGGCTAAGACCAAAGCCCTCGAACAACCTAGGGACCGGCTCCTCAGTCCAGTACCACGTGAGAAAACTTTGAAAAAACTCCCTTGGGTGAAACACTTTAATACTGAGAGCAATGCCATTAGTAATGTGGGTAGGAGACTATGGCCTATGATTGAATCAGACCCGGCATTGGGTCTTACTGACATGGGACTTATGAGCTGTTACACCAGGGGAAGGAACTTGAGAGACCATCTGGTCAAGGCTGACATCACAGGGCTCAGACATCAAAATAGTGAACAGTTCCTTAGGCCAAGGAGTGGTTGCTATAGGTGTCTGGACTGTACGTCTTGCAGATCAATGTTTTCTGGCCCATATTTCCTACATCCTCACTCAGGCATTAAAATTAGTATCAATCACCTTGTAACATGCACAACCAAATATATTGTGTATATGCTTACTTGTCCATGCTCCTTGAACTATATCGGTAAAACCGAAAGAACCCTCAGGGAAAGATTAGCTGGGCACCGATCTTCCATTAAAGCAGCCTTTGAGAGAGGTGGCAGTGATCAGCCACTAGCACGCCACTTCTTCGAGGCAAAACATAGTATTGCATCCCTTAAAAGTGTTATCATTGATCATATTCCTGTCTCATTGAGAAGGGGGGACAGATCTATCAAATTGCTTAGGGCAGAGGCCAGTTGGATTCAAAGACTGGGCACCCTCTCCCCGGGTGGCCTGAACGAATCCCATGGGCTGCATTGTTTTTTATGACATGTAACCCCTGGTCTTAGTGTGCATAATCTTGTTTAGTCTCTGATGACAATAAATTAATTAATTCATGTTCTGAATTTGATTAGTAAAAATTGCTTAGTTTACATTGAACTATTACGGGTGATTTTCTCAAATATATTGCATTTAATAAACTAATGTATTGTAATGTTTCTCTGCTATTTCTTACAATTGCAAGTATTCTGATGTAAAGCGTAGTTTTTCCATTAAGTATTTTTTCTGTATTATTTGGGTACTTATGTATTATCTGGGCTCCCATGTTAAATGCACCCCATTTTTTCATACCCCTACTATCCAACTACGCATGGAGTTGATTTTATATAGTGTGGCGAGCGCAGCGAGCCACCGTGCCCGAAGCGTGGCGAGCGCAGCGAGCCCCGCGAGGGGACGCGGTCTCATAAGAAAAACGGGAGCCCAGATATTACATAAGTACCATTATTTGTATTGGGTGTTATCACTGTATTATTGAAAAGATTGAGCCTGACACACAGTAGACGGAGGTTGCTGAGGTGAATGCCGCGGCGAGCTAGCATCATGTTTCCATGACGACGTGCTTCTGCAGAAACACCTACCAACTGTACTCGTCCGCTTCCTGGGGAACAGCGTTGACGCGTCATTTGAGCGCCGAGTGCTATGCTAACACCATAGCAACGGCAGCCGGATGATGACGTCCATACGCCACGTGACCCGGAAGAACTTGCAGACGGCGTCTTCTTTTCGCGGGGATTGGGTATGTATAAATACTGTTATTGTATGCACTGTTTTTATGTATCCTGATGACGAAGTAACCCATTAAACTTCGAAACGTTGATGATTCGAAACTCCGACTTTGAACCTGTTATTTGATGTGAGTGCCGCCCTACGAACCGACTATATATATATATCTATATATCTATATATCTATATATATATATATTTTTTTTCATTCTTCTCTGACACTTACCCAGTGATGATGATCAATAAACAGCTATTGTTAGGTCTTTTGCACCAATAAAATTGCACACAAATAAATGTAGGAATAAAGTTTAAACATAGATTATTTGCTGCATAGATGCATCTGCTGAATATAATGGAGGCATTATCATCCCATATGCAGTGTCAGACTGGACTACTACCCACCACTGCCATATAAAACACACAAGCCAACCTTGGTGATGTCATCTGGCTCCTGGTGCCCCTGAGCATCTCCCAGCCTCTCCCAGTATGCAAGACATGACCACACCAGTCCACTTATCCATCCAACGGAGCTCCAGCAGGTACTGTATAGCTGTAGATTTACTGTAGACTTTTCTTTTAGAGTGGGAGAGTTTTATCAATATGGATTCCTCATCATTTCTATTCCTGACTACTCCTACCTCTTTATTTATACTCTTATCTCCAGACCGCATACAGTACAGTAGATAAAGCGAGGGCTGCCTAGGCATGAGGCATATAAGAGCCTGATAATTTTGTGATTGGTATGATAAAGCTAGTTTAAGAGTTTTCTTAAGCTGGGTACACATATATACAATTGTCGGGCTGTTCTTCCGTTCTGGGTCGGACAGCCGTTCAATTGTATATGTGTGTACGCTGTCCCGTACGAGCGATAAACGTCAAAAAACTGTCTTGACCATCCATACTCGGTCGGTCGACGGTTCTTTGCTGTTTAGTTTTCATCCGACAGGACGGCCCCATATCGGTACAAAAGTGCAGTGTGTACGCACGTTCGACCGATATGCTGCCGTCCTTGCGACTATACTGCCAAAGCTGGAATGCCCATGTGGGCGTTCCAGCTTTGACTAAAAAAAACAAAAACGGCGTGGGGTCCTCCCCACAGCCGTAACCAGTACCAGGCTGAAAGAGCCGGGGCAGGTATTAAAAAATCAGGAAACCCGACA
Source organism: Crinia signifera (assembly GCF_055691185.1). Lineage (NCBI taxonomy): Eukaryota > Metazoa > Chordata > Amphibia > Anura > Myobatrachidae > Crinia > Crinia signifera. The sequence goes on along the minus strand of NC_139219.1, from coordinate 236,279,111 downwards.
AATAGGGCTTCGCTGATTTTTTAAAACCAGCCCCAGGCTCCAGGTCCGGGGCTGGTTCCCAAAATACAGGGGACAAAATCACCAGGGGTCCCCCGTATTTTAAGAACCAGCCCCAGGCCAAACCAGCCAGCAGGGTAATGCAACAGCCGGGGGACACTTATTATATAAGGTCCCGCGGCCAAAGCATTAACCCCTGATCGGTCAGCCTGGCCAGGGGTCCTGGGGGAGTGGGGACCCCCCCAATAAAGGGGTCCCCCCCCTCCAGGACTTGCCTAACCAGGCTTAAGCCTGGTGCTTTCCCCGGTGGGACTGATTCAGTGTAAAAAATAGATGAAAAACCTATTGTCTTTTCCTGTGGAACTTTGAGTCCCAGCAAGCCTCCCCCGCATGCTGGGACTTGGAGAACCACAAGTCCCAGCATGCGGGGCATTAAAGGGCCCGCTGGCACTTGTAGTTCCACAGAAAAATAAAAGTTTAATACATACATTACACAAACACACTGATACTTACCTATCTTGATCCTGTAGGTAGGTCCCAGGGTCCGGGTCTGGGGCTCCAGGGCTGAAGATAGGTAAGTATCAGTGTGTTTGTGTAATGTACTGTATGTATTAAACTTTTATTTTTCTAATGTGTCAGTGTGTATTTATTTTACTATTTTTTTTTACCGTGGAACTAAAAGACCCAGCGGGCCCTTTAATGCCCCGCAGGCTGGGACTTGTGGTTCTCCGAGTCCCAGCTTGCAGGGTAGGCTTGCTGGGACTCATAGTTCCACATTTTAAAACAATAGTTTATTCATCTATTTTTTACACTGAAATCAGCTCGATGCCCACAGCCCAGGGGCATTGAGGACAGCACCAGGCTTCAGCCTGGTCAGGTAAGTCCTGGAGGGGGGGGACCCCTTAATTGGGGGGATCCCCACTCCCCCAGGACCCCTGGCCAGGCTGACCAGTCAGAGGGCTGAATGCTTTGGCCGGGGGGACTTGCATAAAAAGTCTCCCCTCCGGCTGTGGCATTACCCTGCTGGATGGTTTGGCCTGGGGCTGGTTCTTAAAATACGGGGGACCCCTAGTCATTTTGTCCCCCGTATTTTGGGAACCAGCCCCGGACCTGGAGCCTGGGGCTGGTTTTAAAAAATCAGCGAAGCCCTATTTGTCAAGTTTCCTGATTTTTTTATACCAGCCCCGGCTCTTTCAGCCTGGTGCTGGTTACGGCTGTGGGGGGGACCCCACGCCGTTTTTTTTTTTAATAGGTAAAAGGGTGACTGCTATAATTATGCCCTAACCCAGCCCATTATGATAATTTTTCTCACATATGACGTGTCAATAGCCCAAATCGAGACAGTGTGTACGGTGGTACAATCTTTTTCTTGCGACTGTTTGGATAGGAGTACATCAGACGTCGCAAGTAAAATTGTACAGGTGTGTACGCGCGTGTCGGCTGTTGTTTGTGGACGGTCCGACGGGAGGTGGGTCGGCCGAACGGTTGCAAAAAATAAGGATTGTATAGAGGTGTACCCAGCTTTACCCATAGAATCCAGGGTTGTTAGGTGTAGCCAATTAGGTGTAGAATGGGTGGTAGCTTAGGCAGTGGTATATAAGGGGTAGTCTGGATTTTTTCACAGGATCTAGGTCGCATCGCAGCTGCAAGAGACAGAAGTCCACAGTTAAGTGCACAATTCAGCATAGTACTAATTTTCTACCTCCTCCCAGCAGCTATGCGCCGCTCCCTTAGATCTGCCCTCCCTCCCCGCTGGCTTGCCGAGTCTACCCGGCCACTGCTGCAGCGTGGGGTGGCGGCAGACGGACGTCGGTGGCCTACCTCGGCACCCATGGGAAGTACTGTGCAGGCATTACATCAGACGGGGCTCTCCCTCTCCTCCTCCAGCGGCGAGCGCAGCAGGGGGGTCCCCGCCCGACTCGCCGCTGGATCTCTCTGGGTCCTCCAGTACGGCGCATGCGCCGAACGGGGTGCGGGGTGTGCCCATGGTTGCACAGTCCCCGCGCCTCCTCCCGGCTCACCCGGTACCTCCGCCCAGTTTAATGTGCCCACTGCCCCTCTCCCCAGCCCCCTCGCAGCAGGACACAAGCACGCCCAAGCGGCGGCTGGGGGGGGTGTCATATGAGCTGCCCAGGAGCTCAACTCCGGTGGTGAACCCACAGCCCACCACACCAGGAGGGGGGTCTGACATTCCAATAATTCGGGGGGGGGGGGGGCAGGTTGCCTAGGTATGAGAGTGTCCTGGATCCCCTCCAAGGCATTCTGTCTGCAGGCCATGGAGCTCTGGCTAGCATCATTGCTTACCCAGGGCCCCATTAGCCTTCACATTGGGGGTTACCTGGCTAGCCAGGGCACCCCCTCTGCCCGCATTCCCCTGGGTGGGACTGGTCACCGTCCCCTTCCACAACTCCCCCCTCTGGGGTCGGAGGTCTTGGTCCCCTCCCCAAGGGGTTAACCGAACCGGGGACCCCCCAGCAAGGGTTTTACTCAGGGCCCCCTCCCCGTTTCCCCCCAGTTTTTCCTCCATTCCTGGGGCAACAGGTTTCCCAGCAGTGACCCTATGCCCCGCATGCAGCACAGGGCCCTAATATGCCCTACGCATACCAGCAGTACTGGGGGTACCCCCACACTGCGGGTCAGGGCCAGACAGGTTTCCAGTCTACGGGCATGGGAGTGCAGTATCTGGGCCACTACGGCCAGGGCTGGGCGGGCCCCCAACACCTCCCCCCATCATGGCAACCGGCCCTTCCGGGAGTTTCCACCTTCCTTTCCAGGCTGCTCCCAGTACCCTCAGGCACCCAGTTCGAGCAACCACACCGTGTCTATGGCCCCCGATTCACAATCCCAGAGGGAGGTAGGGTCACCAGGGGTTACCAGTGCTTCGCTAACCTTTGCTACTCTTCCCGAGGTTTCTACAACGTGGCAGCATGCAGCCACGGAAGCGGAGCATCTGTTCAGTGACAACAACAACAAGGCGAGGCCGAGGGGCCGAGGTGCACCCGTGGCGACGGCTTCAATGGCAGACAAGGTGTCGGGGGCCCCCCAGCAGCTGCAGGAGCGTCTCAGGAGACCGGGTCTCTAGACGCGGAGAACATTCCGGGCGATGGTGAGCACGATGATGACGATACGTCTTGTTCCACTTCTGGGTATTCCTCTGCTAGCAGCGATGGGTCAGGGACCAGTAGACGCCCCCGTAAATTGGCTAGGTTTGTGGCGTGCGTGGTGGCAAAGAAGGTGGGGGGTAGCAAGCAGGTCAGCAAAGCTAAGCCCGTGGCCGAATCACAGCCCCCCTACGACATAGTCCATTGCAGTAACACCGCGGTATCCCGCTGCCTGCAAAAAGGCATCAAGGGTAAGATCGCCAAGGGGAAGTTCGTGGACGTTTTCACATTAACTATTGATATGAAAACGGACCACGAAAAGGCCAGGAAAGCAGCTGGCACTGGAGAAAGCCCTTACCGGAGTTTTCACCACTGGCTCAAGGGGTTCCTCATATTTGCGTCATGTTATCTCGACACCAGGCTCGAGGAGCACAATAACGTTCTGAGGTATATTTTCCTTGTAAATGAGACCTTTCTCGCTTACAAGGGCACGGCGTGGAGGGATTACGATGATAAATTTCGTTTGACCCACGACAGCACCCGGGTTATACCCATGGGTTTAAAACATATAGAGATCTGGTTAGAGGTCATAGGTAAAGGCCATGCTGGTTCCGAGTCACACCCCAAGAAACCATTTCTCCTGGGCAAGAAAGGCGCAAAGCCGGCCGCTAAAGGCAAATGCTTCGTATTTAACGATTTAAAGTGCGATAGAGGCGCCAAATGCCATTTTCGCCATGAATGCCGAAATTGCGGTGCCAATCACCCATCCAAGTCCTGTAAGGCCCCCGGCGCCGGCGACTCCAATCCTAGCTCTAAGTAAGGCCCCATCTCCCGTAGTCTTGGAGGAGTTGGAACCCCGTTTGCGTTCCTACACGGTTTTAGTTATGGTTTTAGTTTACCAATCCCCGATGATGTCAGGGTAGTGTCCCACAGGAACTTGAAATCGGTAGTGGATTTTCCCGAGGTGGTAAGACAGAAAGTGCAGGCTGAGGTGGCGCTGGGCAGGATGGTCGGCCCGTTCACCTCCGAGCCATTAACCCACATGTGCTTCTCGCCCTTGGGCGTAGTACCCAAGAAGGCTCCAGGTAAATACCGGCTCATTCAGCACCTGTCTTATCCTTACTGGTCATCCATTAACGATGCCATTCCTGACAAAGTTTGCAGCGTACATTATCAACTTTTTGATGAGGTGCTCTGTTTAGCCCTTATGGCTAAGCTGGACATTGAGTCCGCCTTTCGCCTACTCCCGTTGCACCCTAACTCGTTCAGGTTCATGGGTTTTCATTTAGACGGGGGTATTTTCCTCGACAAATGTTTACCCATGGGTTGTTCTTTCTCTTGCTCCTATTTCGAGAAGTTTAGCACTTTCCTACATTGGTGCATCCAGGAGGTTACAGGGTGCCCGGGGGTGGCACATTACCTCGACGATTTTCTCTTTGTGGGACCCAGAGACAGCGACCTGTGCTTTCATATTGTCCTTGGCAACCAAGGTATTTTGGACACTCGGGGTACCGATTGCCAACGACAATTGGGGCGAGGGGCCCACTTCTGTAATATCTTACCTAGGCATCGAGATTGACACCTACCGGTCGACAAGGTCAGCAAGTTGTTAGGGCTTATACGGGATTGCTTACCCCGGAAGAAAGCCCAGCTGCGGCAAGTCCAGTCTTTGCTGGGGTCACTTAACTTTGCGTGCCGGGTCATACCCATGGGCAGGGGTTTTTGCCGGAAGTTGGAACGCGCTACGGCAGTGACACGGGACCCCCATCACTTGGTTAGGCTGTCACGGGAGATTCGGGACGACATGGTCATCTGGGCATCATTTCTGGTAAATTTCAACCGGGAGTTGCTCTGGCCTGCTGAGCCTGCTCCTAATGCCAGGCTTCAGTTATTTACGGATGCCGCCGGATCCACGGGTTTCGAGGCATTCTTTCAGGGCGAGTAGTGCGCAGTCCCGTGGCCTCAGTCATGGATAGACAGGGGTTTTACAGCCAATTTATTGTTATTAGAACTCTTCCCCATAATCGTAGCAGTGGAATTGTGGTCCCATAGGTTGGCGAACCAGACAATTGTGTTCTGGTGCGATAACCTTGGAGTGGTACATGCCATTAATAACCAGCATACCTCTTCACCCCCCGGCCCTACGTCTGCTATGGCATTTAGTATTACACTGCCTACAGCGTAACATTCATTTCATGGCGCAAAATGTTCCAGGGGTGGAAAACAGCATCGCCGATGCTCTGTCGCGGTTCAACTTCGCGAGATTTCGTGAGTTGGTACCGGACGCGTCGCCCCTCGGGCTTACTTGTCCATGTTCTATATGGCAGATTGTAGAGCAGACATGATGGGACTAGCCTTGCGATCCCTGGCCCCTTCCACCCATAGGGCGTACGCAGCTGTGCAGCAGGACTGGGAGGCCTTTCAGGAGTCCCCGGCGAGCAGCGGTAAGTCGGTCGATGATCGTTTGCTGGCGTTCGTATGGGGGCACTACAGCTCGGGCCGGTCAAAGTCCGCCATGGCAGTTCTAGCAGGGATATCTTTCCATGCCAGGTTACGTGGGGTTCAGGATGGAAGGGGATATATGCCCCATGCGGCTAGCCATGGGTATCTGCCTCAGAGGCCTACCGCTCCGGCCCAGTTCCTTGCGTATGCGGATGCATCGCCGTTGAAGCGCTTCCAGTGCACTGTGGTGTTTAAGCATTGTGTGGCTACGTTGGTTTTGGAGGTCGCTGATTACGGAACGCATTCGTTCCATATTGGTGCGGCCACCAATGCAGCGGCAGCGGGACTTCCAGTGAATGCCATACAAGAGCTCGGCCACTGGGAGTCCTCCACTTAAAAATCTTACATACGTTTAGATAAGTTTTAGCATGTGTCTGTTGAGCAGGATCCAAAAACACTGTTTACACTCGGTCTTGGAACAAATCGAGGGTGTGAAGGGAATTTTTTACTTTTTACGGGTTAGGGTTTTTCTTTTTCAGCCCTTCCCCCCCATTCAACAACTCATGCCACTGTCTGGTTCCTCTGGCATTCCTTTATTTTCTGGGCATCCAAGTACCAGTTAGCTGACAAGGCTCGGTTAGCGCTAGGGGCAAGGGCAGTTCATTGGTTCGGTGTCAGAGGGCTCCGGTGGGACGGTTTGTTATCTTTGTTGTCCAAAAAGGAACGTAGGTGGGGTCGCCCTGATGTGTTAGTGATCTACCTGGGTGGAAACGACTTAGGGCAGGGTACCAGCATAGGCCTCATTTTGAGGATAGAGGCGGATCTCAAGACGCTGGTTGGTCGTTGGCCTGAGTTGCGGATTGTTTGGTCCGACATAGTGCCTCGTTTTAATTGGAGAGGCTGTTGGGATCCCAAGTCTCTGGAGAAAATCAGGCGCAAAGTAAACTTTGCAGTCTCTAAAGTTGTCACGTCCATGGGCGGCATTGCAGTTAGGCACCCCTCTTTAGTCTGTGAGTCCCCATCTTTCTACAGAAATGATGGAGTTCACTTGTCAGACACAGGCATGGCGGTCCTTCTCCAGGACCTGTTTAGTTGTTTTGGTTAGGGTTTTTTAGTTTTTCTTTCAGCTTGCTTTGGTCTATTGTTAGGGTTGGCGGGCGACGGTTCTGCATTTATTACCTTTAGTGGTAATTTTTGAACCTAGCTGTGGCGGGAGGGTGCTCTCGATCAGCGGTCAAGTTTGAAGTACAGGAGGTCACTGTGCGGTATTGCCACCCTCTGCCAGGACGGATGGTGAGTCCTGCTCCCGAGGGGGGATGATGGCCACTTCCTTGAACTGTCCTCACCATGCAATAGGAGGGGCGGTAAGAACATCACAGTGCGGGCTGTGCTTTGAATTCAATGGGGGCGGTTCATCGCCCTGGTTACAAGTTGGGGCGTTGTAGTCGCCGCCATTGTTAACGTTTGTGACTTAGCTGGTCTCCAAGTGCTCTCCAAGCCATCCCTTTTCAATAGGGTCATACCAACAATAAATACTGTTGACCTTTTAAACTTATGCAGTGGTTGTCCGTGTGGTTATTTCAGGTCATGTGTCCGTGTGGTTATTTCAGGTCATGTGTCCATGTGATTTATTTCTAGGGGTAATCAATGTTTAAGTTATAGGAAAAAGGTAAATCACAATAATTCAATAGGCACCTTAGATAAAGCGAGGGCTGCCTAGGCATGAGGGCATATAAGAGCCTGAGAATTTTGTGATTGGTATGATAAAGCTAGTTGTAGAGTTTTCTTACCCATAGATTCCAGGGTTGTTAGGTGTAGCCAATCAGGTGTAGAATGGGTGGTAGCTTAGGCAGGGGTATATAGGTGGTAGTCAGGTGATCCTCTTCCTCTTGAGTCTGGATTCCCACCCTCCCTCCCTTGCTTTCTTCACCTACCACCTGGCCTTTCGGCCTTCACTCAATTTGGCTTCACAAAAATTGAATTATAATTGGCGGGAGGGCGCTCTCGATCAGCGGTCAAGTTTGAAGTACAGGAGGTCACTGTGCGATATTGCCACCCTCTGCCAGGACGGGTGGTGGGTCCTTCCCCCGAGGGGGGACGATGGCCACTTCCTTGAACTGTCCTCACCATGCAATAGGAGGGGCGGTAAGACCGTCACAGTGCTGGCTGTGCTTTGAATTCAATGGGGGCGGTTCTTCACCCTGGTTACAAGTTGGGTCGTTGTAGTCGCTGCCATTGTTAACGTTTGTGACTTAGCTGGTCTCCAAAAGCTCTCCAAGCCATCCCTTTTCAATAGTGTCAAACAACAATAAATACTGTTGACCTTTTAAACTTATGCAGTGGTTGTCCGTGTGGTTATTTCAGGTCATGTGTCCGTGTGATTTATTTCTAGGGGTAATCAATGTTTAAGTTATAGGAAAAAGGTCAATCGCAATAATTCAATAGGCGCCTTATGTCATAGTAATACATTTAAGTGGGGAACTAACTATGACTATGAAGCATATGCTTGCACCAGGTTAATGATTATATTCAGTAACTTAATTACCCTATATTGCATTAAACAACACTGAAAAGCAAGAGATTTAAACATAAACCTGATTTTGATTCAGATGTGGGCGTGCCCAGAACTCCTAAAACAGTTGGACAACCCGTCTCTCCTCCTCCTGTGTATTCAAGATCCTGGCTCTGACCCGGCATTGTGATGTGAAAGCTGTAGATTTCTAATGTAGAACTCTCTCTGCAGCAGACTGACAACATATCATGAGCATCACACAGTAAATCTGTTTCCCTGTAGTGCTCATTGAACTTATAGATCCTAATCAAACATTGTTGTGCGACTGAATCATATAACCCACTAAGCTCTTTTTCCATTGCAATCTCGATGAGCCTAAACCAATATACAGTCTGTGGCATTTAACTTAGTGTATTAAGCTCCTATATTCCTATAGGTCCCTGTTACATGGTTGGCTATGTTCCAGTAACCAGCAGTGTTTTATTACTGTGTTTAATTCCAATTGTAAAGATCACCAGATACTTCCTGTCACTACAGTATCAAAATAACTATAATTTTCACCATTGGTTATATCTATCACCGCATGTACAAATCTCTATACTGATTATCTGTTATCTCCATTTTTTTAACTGACCTGCCATCAGGAGTGACTGATGGTTGAAATGTATTTATTTTCTTACCAGTTATTCTTAGAATTGTTATATATAATTTATTGCTTTTTACATTAAATTTACATTTTGACAGTCTTAAAAAAATTATGTTTCTATTGTCTGATCTTTGCTATTTTCAAAATCCTCCATGCTTATTTCCACATCTGCCCCTAGTTAATATGTTACTGTATTACTACTTTATTTTCCCAGTGTCTTTCATTCCTTTTAACATTTTAAAATATCATCTAGTGGCAGAGTGCCCCCATCAATTTTCCCACCACCTGCGGCCCACTGCTGACACAGTGGCAAAAAAAAATAGACTTTCCTATAGAAAACGGGACAGTTGGGAGGTACTGTACAGTTTGGTTTTGTGCTGCATGGAACAGGGGAGGCTAAGAAATTTATAGCAATAACAATAATAACGATGATGATGATCATAATAATAATCGTCATAAGTATAATAATCTCTATCATAATCATTAGAAATGCTTTAACTCGCTGCTTAGGCTAGCGGAAATAAGTGCATTTGGGGGTAATTCAATTGCAATCACCTTCACCCAGCCGAATCAGCATGGCCGTTGTATAGCCATGCAATATGGCAGCCCGATCTTGCACAACATAGTTCCCTACCCCATAGGGTTGCAAAACTTTTATACACATCTGGCATCTGGCTGGCTGGGCGAAAAGGTGCGAGATGGGGTGCTGTTGTCTGGGTCCAAACACTGCAGCAATGGCAGTATGCATTTGAAAAATGATGCTGCGGTGAAACTTTATAAAAATCCAAGATCGCCATGGAGAGCCAATCGCAGCCCTCCGCACCATCCCATTGGCTAATATTAGCCAATGCATGGACAGGGCAGCAGTCCAATGACAGAGGAGGAGTGGGGAAGAGCTCCTGAAGATGGAAGATGCTGGTGAAGTCCTGGATTGATGGTGGCCATGCAACAGAGCTGAAAGGACACTGCTCTGTGGAGTGAAGAACAGAAGAGGCGAAGACTCTGAGGAAAGCAGCAACAGTGCAAAAGAGCTTTAAGGCTGTTGCACACTGGGTGAAGAACAAAGAAAAGATGGAGAAGACGCTACAAAATCCCTGGGGGAGGCCGTGGCCCACCGGGTGAAAATGTGAATAAATAATATATTTAAATAGTCAATGTTTTTATTGTAATATTTCCTTTACAGGAGGAATAAAAGGTAACAGCAGACACTTAATGCCCCATATGCTTGTACTTGTGGTTCTCCAAGTATGAACATGTGGGACCAGCTTGTTGGGACCTGTAGTCCCACTGTAAAGGACACTATTACTCAAGATATCATCTGTGCACCCACCGCATAGGGGGGCGGGGGATAACCGCGGGCATCAGCCTAGGCCTGCGGTACCCTGGAGATGGAGGACTCCTCTATTTGGAGGGTCCCCACCTCCCCAGAAATCTCAGGCCTGGATGGACTAGCAGGGTGGATCAAGTCTTTGTCCACCAGATCAGTGTTTTAGCCCCCTGGATAGTGGAACCAAGTACTGGTTCTAAAAATATGAGGGATCCCTACACATTTCTCTGCCTGAATTATTAAATCCAGGGCCAGCTCCAAAAGCCTGGTGCTAGTTATGCTTTTGCAGGGTACATAATCTGTCAACCTGTACAAACCACCTGGAGAGTGCACCTGGAGTGCAAGGGATATCCTGGGATACCCTGGAGAGGGAGGAACCCTCTATTTGGGGAAGATCACCACCTCCCCAAAAATCCCTCTCCTGGCAGACTAACAGGGTTCAGGCTAGAGTAAAATGGGGTGGCAAGTAGTAGTAATACCACTCATTATGTAAATGAGTGGTATTACTACTTCTCTATGTGACTGGATTATTGACACTCAATTAAGGTGCTGTATGGACACTGTCAAAATGTTAAGGTATAGGGCCAGATGCACTAAGCTTCAAAAGTGATAAAATGGTCAGTGATAAACAACTATCCAATCAGCTCCTAACTGCTATATCACAGGCTGTGTTTGAAAAATGTATGTTAGGAGCTGAATGGTTGGTTGTTTGTCACTCTCCATTTTATCACTTTATCAGCTTAGTGCATCTGGCCCACAATCTTATAATGGGAAACCTTTGCAGATCTCTGAAACAAATCTGTAATGTGTGAGCAAGTCAGATAGATTGGGGAAATAATTTATCTGGGAAAAATAGCAGGATCTGAGAAACAATTAATTGTGATGGCTGATATATGGGCACCTATACACACCACCTAATTGTAATTCCGATAACAGTGATTGTCAGTGTGAGGGAAAAGTTCATGAGCAAGGGGTCAATTTCTTTGCTTGTAAATTTAGCCGCATGAATATATTAACTTTTAACAGAGCCATGAAATTCCATAGAGAAATAAACCCTATGTTTTCACATGTCCCATTAAGGCTTCTTAGACATGAACTCAAATTTCACAAAACTACTAATTTTCTACCAAACCAAAAAACAATGAATTTCTAATCATTAAGGCTGATGTCTTAATGGACGCATTCCTTGCACAACACAGATATGGTATCCAGTCACATGCTGTGGTTAACTGCAGATTCAGCCCTCTCACAGATATGGTATGCCGTCACTCGCTGTGGTTTACTGCAGATTCAGCACTCTCACAGATATGGTATGGCATCACATGCTGTGGTTAACTGCAGATTCAGCACTCTCACAGATATGGTATGCCGTCACTCGCTGTGGTTAACTGCAGATTCAGCACTCTCACAGATATGGTATGCCGTCACACGCTGTGGTTAACTGCAGATTCAGCCCTCTCACAGATATGGTATGCCGTCACATGCTGTGGTTAACTGCAGATTCAGCCCTCTCACAGATATGGTATGCCGTCACATGCTGTGGTTAACTGCAGATTCAGCCCTCTCACAGATATGGTATGGCATCACATGCTGTGGTTAACTGCAGATTCAGCACTCTCACAGATATGGTATGCCGTCACTCGCTGTGGTTAACTGCAGATTCAGCACTCTCACAGATATGGTATGGCATCACATGCTGTGGTTAACTGCAGATTCAGCACTCTCACAGATATGGTATGGCATCAAGTGCTGTGGTTAACTGCAGATTCAGCACTCTCACAGATATGGTATGCCGTCACATGCTGTGGTTAACTGCAGATATTCAGCCCTCTCACAGATATGGTATGCCGTCACACACTGTGGTTAACTGCAGATATTCAGCCCTCTCACAGATATGGTATGCCGTCACACGCTGGGGTTAACTGCAGATATTCAGCACTCTCACAGATATGGTATGCCGTCACTCGCTGTGGTTAACTGCAGATTCAGCCCTCTCACAGATATGGTATGCCGTCACTCGCTGTGGTTAACTGCAGATTCAGCACTCTCACAGATATGGTATGCCGTCACACGCTGTGGTTAACTGCAGATTCAGCCCTCTCACAGATATGGTATGGCATCAAGTGCTGTGGTTAACTGCAGATTTAGCACTATCACAGATATGGTATGCCGTCACACACTGTGGTTAACTGCAGATATTCAGCACTCTCACAGATATGGTATGCCGTCACACGCTGTGGTTAACTGCAGATTCAGCCCTCTCACAGATATGGTATGGCATCAAGTGCTGTGGTTAACTGCAGATTCAGCACTATCACAGATATGGTATGCCGTCACACACTGTGGTTAACTGCAGATATTCAGCACTCTCACAGATATTATATGCCGTCACACGCTGTGGTTAACTGCAGATATTCAGCACTCTCACAGATATGGTATGCCGTCACTCGCTGTGGTTAACTGCAGATTCAGCACTATCACAGATATGGTATGCCGTCACTCGCTGTGGTTAACTGCAGATTCAGCACTCTCACAGATATGGTATGCCGTCACACACTGTGGTTAACTGGAGATTCAGCCCTCTCACAGATATGGTATGGCATCAAGTGCTGTGGTTAACTGCAGATTTAGCACTATCACAGATATGGTATGCCGTCACACACTGTGGTTAACTGCAGATATTCAGCACTCTCACAGATATGGTATGCCGTCACACGCTGTGGTTAACTGCAGATATTCAGCACTCTCACAGATATGGTATGCCGTCACTCGCTGTGGTTAACTGCAGATTCAGCCCTCTCACAGATATGGTATGCCGTCACTCGCTGTGGTTAACTGCAGATTCAGCACTCTCACAGATATGGTATGCCGTCACACGCTGTGGTTAACTGCAGATTCAGCCCTCTCACAGATATGGTATGGCATCAAGTGCTGTGGTTAACTGCAGATTCAGCACTATCACAGATATGGTATGCCATCACACACTGTGGTTAACTGCAGATATTCAGCACTCTCACAGATATGGTATGCCGTCACTCGCTGTGGTTAACTGCAGATTCAGCACTATCACAGATATGGTATGCCGTCACACACTGTGGTTAACTGCAGATATTCAGCCCTCTCACAGATATGGTATGCCGTCACACGCTGTGGTTAACTGCAGATATTCAGCACTCTCACAGATATGGTATGCCGTCACTCGCTGTGGTTAACTGCAGAATCAGCACTATCACAGATATGGTATGCCGTCACTCGCTGTGGTTAACTGCAGATTCAGCACTCTCACAGATATGGTATGCCGTCACACACTGTGGTTAACTGCAGATTCAGCCCTCTCACAGATATGGTATGGCATCAAGTGCTGTGGTTAACTGCAGATTCAGCACTATCACAGATATGGTATGCCATCACACACTGTGGTTAACTGCAGATATTCAGCACTCTCACAGATATGATATGCCGTCACACGCTGTGGTTAACTGCAGATATTCAGCACTCTCACAGATATGGTATGCCGTCACTCGCTGTGGTTAACTGCAGATTCAGCACTCTCACAGATATGGTATGCTGTCACACACTGTGGTTAACTGCAGATTCAGCCCTCTCACAGATATGAGATGTCGTCACATGCTGTGGTTAACTGCAGATTCAGCACTCTCACAGATATGGGGCGAGATGTATCAAACTGAAAATGTGGTAAAACCCTGGTTTTACCGCATTTTTCAATGAATCAATGTATAGGGCGATACCCTATAGAAGCCTATGGGCTTCTTTTTACCGCCCGCTGCCTCCGACGCAAACCCGCCGCCTCGCCAACCCCCCCTCTGGCTTACCTTCCTGAAGGGACCTCCTGGACCCCGGAAGGTTAACCCCTAATCCCCCTAGTGAAGCAGCCGGACATCCTTCCGGCTGCTGGGGGGACGAGGAGGCGCCGGGGACAGCCTGCTTAGCTGTCCCCGGTGTGAGGGGAGAGCCAGGCGGCAGGGAGGTGACGCACACCAGAGTACAGGTATCGCAGGGGGTCTCCGTCACCGCACTGCGATGCCAGCCGCATATGATAGTACATATGTGCTTGCATCGCAGCGGACAGCCGGCGAAGGGCGGCAATGTATTTTAATACATCCCGCCCATGGTATGCGTCACACGCTGTGGTTAACTGCAGTTATTCAGCACTCTCACAGATATTGTATGCTGTCACACGCTGTGTTCAACTGCAGATATTCAGCACTCTCACAGATATGGTATGCCGTCACACACTGTATTTAACTGCAGATATTCAGCACTCTCACAGATATGGTATGCCGTCACACGCTGGGGTTAACTGCAGATTCAGCACTCTCACAGATATGGTATGCCGTCACACGCTGGGGTTAACTGCAGATATTCAGCACTCTCACAGATATGATATGCCGTCACAAGCTGGGGTTAACTGCAGATTCAGCACTCTCACAGATATGCTATGCCGTCACACGCTGTGGTAAACTCACAGACTTGTGTGCTCATTGGAATTCACATGCAGTCTATACAACTAAAGGTCTGAGTAGTAATGTGGCACACCCATCCCACTCAGTGCCCACAATGATCCCACTATGCCACTCCCACTAAGTCATCACAGCAATCCCACAGAGTTTTAACAGCCTTCTCACTCTATACATCCATCTCATTGCGAATACACATCCAGCTCCCACAAACATTTTGCTTAACTGCTTATGTACACTTTCTTTCTCTATACGCCTCAATGCTGCTAACTTCCCCAATCCCTACTGCTGTGGTTCTCACATTTGTGCTTGTCTGTATTTTCTCATCCATGCCAGTCTGTCTAGTCCAGTGATGTGCGGTGAGGCACTCGCTGGGCAGTCACTGGCTAGTATCAGAGCCACATTTACATACAAATATATGAATGTGAGGGTTCATGTGGACATTATACAAAGGAGCTGCAGTATATATTGCTGGAAATTTGAGTTTTAATTATTGATGTGCAGTAAAGTTAGGCAGGTTAGGCAGTGCCTCACCTGTCATATTCTGTGTACGCCAGAGCTTTGACTATAAAAATGATTAGAATAATACAAAAAGATATTTAGATTTTTTTTATATTTTTCTTATTTTTAAAGTCAGAACTGCAGTAGAATACTGAAGTATGACAGGACATGCTCTACCTCCCCTCATAGCACTGGGGTTTGCCCATCCATGCCACCCTATCTTCTCACATTCGTGCTACTGTTTCCTTCTATCTGTGTTGCTTTCTTACACCCCGTCCATGCAACTCTGTCCCTATCCACATTGCTTTGTAACCCACCATCCGTGCCACTTTGTTTCCCTCCCATTCATGCTGTTTAGTCTCCCCCCAATCCATGCATTTCTGCCCTCCAATTTACACAGCTCTTACCCCATCTGTGCATCTCTGTGTTTTGCTGCGACCTTCAGTTGTATAGACTGCATGTGTGTATTCCAATGAGCACACAATTTTGTGAATAAGCAGCTCTACCATTGTGAAAGAAATCTCACTCTGGCCCAGATGTACTAAGCTTGAAAGTGATAAAGTGTAGAGTGATAAAAAAAAAAACAGCCAATCAGCTCCTATCTGCAATGTTACAGGCTACAGTATGTTTGAAAAATGTCAGGTAGGAGCTGATTGGATGGTGGTTTATCATTCTCAATGTTATCACTTTTAAAGCTTAAGGGCCCCATACATCAGCAATTAATTGTGACAATTTTCAGATATGGAGATGATTGCCACAATTAAATTTAGATGTGTGGGCTCCCCCTTTTGGCAGTCCCAATCAAAATCGCCAATCGATTGCTTAATCAGGTTTTTAAACATGCTTAATAATCTGGTATTATCTGCAGATCTTTTTTATATGTGTGGGCATTCCCAATTCGTCTTCTTCATCTATTTACATTATGAGCAGCTGAAATGACAATCGATTGGGGCAATTTCCAGATATGAAGATGCAATCTTTAGATGGAAAAATCTGCCGATCACTGAAATAAATCTGTAATGTGTCAGATAGATTGTAAAATCCTTTTATCTGGCCAAAAAATCCCTGTATCTGGAAATCCATAAATTGTGATTGCTGATGTATGGGGCCCATTAGTACATCTGGCCCTCTGTGAGAGTACCAAATCTTCAACTAACCACAGGGTATGATGGCCTACCATATCTGTATTGTGCAGGAAACACATTGATTGGCGTTTCATTGCTTTTTTCAGTGGTAGAAAATCAGTAGTTTTCTGGGTACTTCGGATGCGATATCGGCCAATATATATCGGATGTGATATCGGCCAATATATCGATGCGATCCGAAGCGATTTTTGACCTGTTCATAACCCCACTATCCACTATGCATGGAGTTAATTTTATATAGTGTGGCGAGCGCAGCGAGCCACTGAGCCCAAAGCGTGGCGAGCGGATGCAGATTACTGCGCTCGCCACACTATATAAAATCAACTCCATGCGTAGTGGATAGTGGGGTAATGAACAGGTCAAAAATCGCTTCGGATCGCATATATATCAGCCGATATCACATCCGATATATCGGCCGATATTGCATCCGATATATCGGGTGCCGTGAAACTACGCAAGTACTGTTTTCTGAAATTTTAGATCATGTCTAAGAAGCCTGGGAAATATGAAACCTAATGTTTCGCACCAAAGCAATTGTAAATACCATGGACTACCCAAAGCAAGTCAGAGTTGTGTAAGTCAACAACGGAGTTATTCCTAGAGATTTGTGTGGACCAAGGAGCACGTGAATCCCACTTTTAAACAATTATTCTATTATTTTTACCTGAGAAACATGCTTCAGGTAAATCCGATAACTAGTTGTTTTCAAATCTGTAGTACACAAATTATAAAACAGAACTCATACAGGAAGCTGAAGTGAGAAGGTAACATTGTCTCACTGAGGAGATATCAGACTGCAGATATTAATATAAGCCTGACATACAAGAAATATTGTAACCTAATGCTTGGCTAGAGGTCAGGAAGCTGCCAAAGGAGGATGTCAAATAATACAATATGGCAGCATTAAAGAAATCTGATACCTTACATAAAAATGAATCTATGACATTGAATAATTATTCTGAGGTATCAAAATGACTTTTACAGTTTCTAAATGATACATGCACAAATGTATATGTTACATAAAAAATGAAATGTATTGGTAGATCCTATAGTTGCTGACATGTGTTCCAGCTTTGTGTATTGGAAGTCTGTCGAAATGAAGAACAACTTACCTGGGATTGGTTTATTACCAGGTAGAATTACTTTGTCCACCTGGCTTTCCTTTTTGTTATTAATCAGTCAACTGTTAGGTTCAAAGTTAATAAAAAGTCTGTCCTGCACAGTACTGGTCTTAGAAGGAGCTGTAGTTAGTAAATAGTCACCACTTTGTGAATTATCTGCGCTCTGAAGAGAGTCCTGGTACTGACTCTCTTCATTCGGACCCACACTGTCATCCTAAAGTGCAGAGGCGGATTGGAAGTGCTAACCAGCCGGGAATTGCTTCTTGTAAGGAGACAGGTGGATATCTGTATAGAACTGCATACAGTATGTGCAGATAATTCACAAAGTGGTAACTATTTACTAACGCTACACTTCCTACTAAGACCAGTAATGTGCAGGACGGACTTTTTATTAACTTTGAACCTAACAGTTGACTGATTACTAACAAAAAGAAAAGCCAGGTGGACAAAGTAATATCTAAAGCAGAAGTGGGCTTTCTCTTCTATGAGAAATACTAACCAACTCTTTCTAATATACCGACCTTAACCGGAGACTGGTGTCCAAATAAGAATGCACTAGTGCATTTTTTACTATCGGATATAATTTTTATTAATGCCAGCTTAAATATAGTCATTGAACTTATATACGTATATTTTGTATTCACATTTGTATCTATTGTCTTTATTTTAATTTTAACTAGATTATTACTTCGTGCAGATATTGTAATTAATGTGTAAGTGTACATGCTTGTTTATTGTTAAAATGAAAGGTATGTTTACATCCGTATTCTAGCACAGTCATTTTGTTTTCTATTGGCTTTGCTTTATGTAGTCTAATATCTTCGTCTGACTGCAGCTTGAATACAAGACAGTTGATTGGTAACACATTGAAAACTGATATAGCCAATTTTTTCTGATTGGCTGGCTGTTTATCACTCTCCACTGTATCAGTTTTTGAAGCTTGATACATCTGGCCCTTTTTGCTTATTTTGTCATTCTGTAGTGGATATGAAGAGTGTGGCAAAACGAATGGTTCCTTCATCTGCCAGTGAAGGAACCATTCATTTTGCTACACTGTGGAGATTTTTTTTTTTTTCCGCCAAAAATCCCCCCCCCCCCCCAATCCCCTCGGTACCATGTAAGGCTATGTGTACGAGATCACATCCCTTTGCATGCCTCCTCTAGCAGGAGAAATCATTTGATGGTCAAACCCACAGTAAGTTTGCAGGGCTCCAGCTTTGCTGTGTGTGAATGGTGGCGGGTCAGAATCAGATTACTGAGCATTCAGAACCAGTGTTCTCACAGTCCAGCAGCAGTAGGGGGTGCTCTGTCTCTTGCTGCAGCACAGGTTGAGGATGTCAGTCATCCTGTCCCCTATTGCAGGTGTTAGCAGGGCTCCTGAGATAGAACCAATTAACTATGCAGGTGAGCTGCAGGCCTCCTCTGGGCAGTGGTCACATTTGAATCCCACTGTGAACCACCCGGGTGCTGCTGCATATGGAGGTGCTCCTTCAGGGTTTGGACCCCGGAGGCAGATCATAATTACCTCTGGAAGTTATGCACCTGTCTGCTGTACTTCAGCCTCACAATTTAACTTTTCCAATAAAATCTATACTGCTGTATATACAATATATAATATATATATATATATATATATATATATATATATATATATATATACAATGCTATATGGCTTAACTGTATTAATTGCATTTAAGTAAAAGCTGTGGTTCTATATGTGTCACACATGCCTATAGGGGAGTTAATATGGGAAATGTAATAGCTGTGACATTGTAAGTGCAATATTTTGTTTTCCAAGCAACCAGTTAACAGTAGACAGTAATTAATTCTACTGAGGAAATTTGATAGATAAGCCTTAATCAGTAGCGATTCTTCAGAGCTTATTGTGTTACCTTGGTTTCTGTCCTTGTTCTTCCTGTTTTCAGGAACATATCGCAGCTTGTCACCGAGGGCAAGTCAATATTGGAAAATATGGTGCTCCATATGTTTAATTAATAATTAAGTACAAACCAATTTATCAATTTTAGTTACTCAGACAAAGCACAATCACTATCGTTTAAAAAAAATATTTATACTACTTTAATATTTTAATAAAATGCTACACATCACTTAAACAATATCTAGTAATACTAAATAAACGGTATATGTTTAGTTAAAGATGAAAAAAATGGACAACAGGCCAATACTTTACATTAATAGTATATTTCTTAGCTTCTAATTTCTTTAGTTATATGGATAATACAAGGTTTGGTATTTAACCTTTGAGTGCCAAGTGAATTTGTCAAAATTGCCAAGCAAACATTTTTAATTATCATATTGTCCGGTCATGTTTACTGTACAGTATATAGGAAATATAAGTTGTTTTTACAGAACATTTTTTATTTGAATCTATATAACAAATGTGAGCAACGCTGAAATTTTTAGTGCATATCACACAGAGATTTTGGCACTCAAAAGGTTTCAAAATTAATTTGATAGACAAAAAACAATTAGCGAGTAGGAGTGCCAGTAAGAATGACACAGTATTACTATTTATAAATATTGAAAAAATATATACATTTTATTTCGATCGCTACTACTAGCAACCATTAATTTATGCAAATGGAATCACATGCAAGATCTTCTTATTTTCATTGATTAATTAATATATTACTATTTCAACACTAATAAGGAAGACAGGTACTTATATGTTAGTTGGGCGCCCACTAAGCTATTTGCTTAGTTTTCCGCGTCCGCTCGCCGCGCTTTGGGCTCGGTGGCTCTCTGCGCTCACCACGCTATATAAAATCAACTCCATGCCGACATGGATAGTATGGGTATGAGCTTACTTACTATAGTGGTCGCCCAACTAACATATAAGTCAGTGGCGTAACTACCTATTATGCGCCACCCGCTAAAATTTTGGCGCCCCCCTTGCCCTCCCCTTGGCGCACCCCCCCCCGATGCTCTTACCTGCCCGGCCGAATCTGCAGTCACGGTCCCGTCGCCGGCTCCTGCTGCTATAATGAAAACGGACTCTTGGAAAATGGCTGCCCCCATACTGCACACAGAAAACTGTCTGCAGTATGGGGGCAGCCATTTTCTAAGAGTCCGTTTTCATTATAGCAGCAGGAGCCGGTGTCGGGAGACGGCAACGGGACCATGAAGGCAGGCAAGACAGCAGCGGGTAATTATAGCCCCGCAGACCCCCGGCGCCCACATGTTCTCTGCGCCTCCCCGCCACCGCGGGGGCTGCGGAGCTATAGCTACGCCACTGATATAAGTACCGGAAGACATTTAAAAAATCTCACAATAATGCTTCATTCTGAATTGTTGTTTGCAATTAACTTAATTTGATCTCATTTGTATTTGTGAAAATACCGGGTTTATGTGTGCATTACTCTCGTTAATTGTCCATCAGTGCCTTGAGAAAGTGGTGAATTTCCCTTTAGTCACATGGTGCACATATCTAGGGGCAAAACTTGTGGTAGGATGGCACTTGGATGCTTGATTTAGTACTGTCAGGCCAAAATTCATACTGTAAGGATGGTTAGGGTGAGGTAAGTGGTTGCATGTGTGTCACAAGATTTTTGCATATATAGATGTATTAGAGTATATGTACAGTACTTGTATGTGACTGTTTATATGTATGTACATGTGTGAGAGTATATGTACAGGATATGTGTGTGTGACTGTAGGACTGTAGGGGTGTAATTAGAACTTTATGGGCCCCATAGCAACAGGGCCCTCCTTCTACAGAGGTGGGAGGTACCAGGTGGCACAAACACACACATAGGGGTAGGAGGGTAAATGGTGTCACACATAGGGGGTAGGGGTGTATAGGGTGTTACACAAAGAAGAAGGATTTGCAGAACCGGATTATGCAGGTAACACAGTGGGCACATTACCTCTGGCTCTCTTCTCTCAGAAGGAATATATACATATGGTGTACTGTATATAAGGTTTGCCTTGTGTGTTTAGTATAATATCAGTGCTACAGTATTTGCCTATGATTAGTATGTCTGTCAGATGGAGGTCAGGTTGCTGGTGCTTAGTATACCAACACCGGTATCCCAACTGCTATGAGAAGACAGGCGTTGCATCCTCAAAAAGATCAAGATGCCAACTCCGGAATATTGACAGCTGGCATCCCAATGGATGAGTATGTAGTGTGAGTTAGGGTCAGCCCGGGCATGGGGAGTAGGTTCACACACTAGTAGGGGGATTTAGGGTGAGGGGAGGGGAAGGTTAGGATTAGGCTGAGGGTAGGGAGAGGGGATTTGGATTAGGCTGCAGGGAGAGGTGTTAGGTTTAGGCTCTGGGGCAGGGGGCATAGCGTTAGGCACTATTGTAATACGCTGCTAAGTGATGTATTACTTGTGACTCTGAAGTGTGGTACAACACATTTGATTACAAGGATGATCTTTCCCAGCAGTCTTTGCAGCTGTACAAAAGGTCAGGAGCATGTCAGATGACCAGTGGCGGTTGGTGATGGTTGGGGAGGACAGTGAGGATGGAGAAAAAAAGGAGCTGCGCTGCTGAGGTGCTGACTGACAAAATGGCTGTGTCAGCATTACATCATGATAGTGACTAGGACTCCTCTGTGAGAGGTGTGGAGGAGATGTCAGGAGGCTGGATGATTGTGCCCAGGATAAGACTGAACAAGACCCAGCAGTAGGAAGGTACTGGGAGACAGTGTATTAGAGAGCACCAGAGGAAGGTGACAGTGGCCCAATATACTGTCTCCAAGATGACAGCCTGTGGTTAAGAAAGCTGACTTTAGTGAAAGATATTATTATAGTGCAGAAATACTCAGGAGCATCCAGAACTTTATTGCTGATAAAAACTAATGGAAGGTATCTTTATACATGCGGTGAGACATCACACAGACACTGTGCCATTGTCAGGCAAGATCCACTAAGATACCACTTCAGTGATAGTCTCTGCACAATTACAGCTAATTATAAATGAAAAGTAGAATAAACAGACTAAAACAACGCAAGTTGGAGACTTTTGGAGACAAATACAATTGGACAGTACATTACAATATTGCTGAGTATTCTAGCCAGTCTTCTAAGAATTAACAAGGATTTTAATGAAGTATCTTCACAAGGGACAAGCACCAGACAAGGGAGAACAGTAACGTCTCTTAGCCAATGGATTTTAGCCATATATTAATTTACCAAATGCAACAGCATTGAAAGGAGTGATCTGTGCATCATTTAAGACTGGCCAGTGAAGATTCACAGGACTAGACTTTGGGGCATAGTATATAAATTTGATGAACGATAGTTATATATGTTATGTATATTTGCAGTTGTTTTTTTGCAAGATGTTGCTTATTTTCTATTCCTAGCAAAAGGTTTCTCAATTTCAGTTGTATCCTTACTATAGTAATGTAATTTTTTTAGCAACATTAGTAATTTGTTATGTAACATATTGTAAGAGAAAGACCGAATACTTTCAAGTACAGTCATTTGCTTAAAGTGTATCTTACATAAAGTCATACTTTACTGTTAGTTCCAGTGTAATAAAATAGACTACATTTTTTATTATCGGTCATATACTTTTGGGAACCACTGGCCTCTCTGCTTGGGTAGGGGAAATCCATAACCGAACAGAACAGGGGAGCAATCCACACCTCTTGATACGCTAATGATACATACAGGTGTTACACTATCAGGGAGGAATAGGTGGGGGGGGGGGGGGGCAAGGGGTTAGGGCTCTGCTGCAAGAAGAGAGGGTTAGGAAGGGCATGGGGAGTGTACGTATATTTCTTATGGATGTCAGCATTGGTATCAGTTTTTATCTGTATTATCTGTATGTATCCCCACATGCAGTGGTTTCCCAGCATCATCATGTCCTGCTCTGTATGCCCATGTCAGGCTCACATCCCCAGTGGGGCCCTCAGCCTGCACAGGGCCCTGACACTCACCCATTGACCAGGTGTCAGATCCGGTGCATGTGTACAAGTGGCAGCTTGACTGCACATCTGCAAACCTGCGACTTCTGTGGACTTCTGTGGATTGCATTGGCTGATGATCAGGCATGTAGTAGATTAGTACAAGTAGTCATCTCTGTGCTTACTGTAGCCCAGTCTGGAAGTCCCATAGGGAGGAGACACCTCCAAATAGGACTGATTGTCCTGCAGGTGACTGGCAGTTAAGACTTCTGATTGGAAGTCACTGCCAGTCTCAGTGTGGCTAGTGCGCTGGTGGACTGCAACTGGCTCACTGCAGTTTCAGATTGTACTGGGTGGACCTACAGCCGATAAAATGTGCCACTGACAGATGCAGAGAATATTCTAGAGACCATTTTTTTTATAAAAAATTGCCATTCAGTACAGTACACGTTCTGGTGACTGGTATGCAGTATAATATACACCACAACGTTAAGTCGATTATAGCCATGTATCCATATCTACATGCATTTAGCACAAGCAGAGGCAGGAATATAAAATGAAACAAAGATGTGCTCTAGTTTTTGAAAGTCATAAAATGCAAGCTTGCCTTCTCTATAAAATAATGTCAAATGTGCACATTTCTGGTCCCTGTTTAATAACCATTTCTCCTGGGTAGACTTTCAACTCAGTATTTATTAAATACAGTTCAGAGTTGTTACAGACATAGGTACATTATTTGCTACACATCATAAAGAGATTGTGTCTTTAAGATTGGATTTTAAAGCATCATCCAGTTATTCAATGCCAAAAATACCTCTTTATTTAACCTTTTCCTAACATCTCTAAATACAGTACGTGCTTGTTCCAGACGACCTTTGTGATAATTAGAGCTTAATAGGGGTCAATATGACTTGTGCAAAATTAAAATTTTCATGGTTGCTTCCATACAATGGAAGAAAAAAGGGGTGCAGGGGGCTGTGGCTGCTACAGGTCCTGCACGAGAATGAGGCCTGAGGAGTTTGAAGAGGATCCTGTATGGGAAGGGTTATAAGGTTACTTGGTCTTTCTATTTTATACTTTAACCCCTTCAGTGGTGGGCTTTTTTTAGGGAGTGCTCCCCTCTGGGCGAGTTTTTTATGGGGATTGCTCCCTAAAAAAAACCCCACCACTGCCTCTCTGGGTCCGGGCAGCACTGCTGAACTGTCAATCTGCCGCTGCCCGTCCCTGAGCCCCGGCGCCCTGTACCTGCCCCCGGCAGCCGGGTTGTCATAAGCCGGCACCGGAGAGGTCAATAGAAAAGCTGGAGAGGAGGAGGAGGAGGAGGGAGGAGGAGGGAGGAGGCAGCGCAGCGGAGGGAGCCAGGCAGCACTGAAGCTGCCTGAGTTCAGCGATTGAACTCAGCAGCGCTGCCCAGCTCTAAACAGTGGCAATCCTGAGAATTTTCCGGGCTTGCCAGACTGGGCACTGAGAGACAGCCCGGAAAATTCTCGGGATTGCCACTGAAGGGGTTAAAGAAGCCCCCCAGTCCTGGAGCCCTAGGCTGCAACTTAATCATACTATTGGTGAATCAGGCTCTGGATATACATGGAATTCAGACAGACTGCAGAAGTTCAATACACATAGAGTAGGAAGACCCGCACCATATACAGAAGTTCGTAATAGAAATACTGTAGTCAACACAAGAAAAGGTCAAAACTAGTTTTTCAAGGCTTTTTTGTGTCTATGTTGATATCTGTTACATGAACACCGTATTAGTGTACCACTGCACTCGGCACACTTTTATCTTCCCCCTCTATGCTCATTTGGATTGTAAAGTAAGAACAAGTTGGTTTCCTTCAAAAATCATGAAAAACTTGCATCAACCTTTTCATGTGTCAACCATTGACATGTCAAAATTTTGCTTGTCAATTTTCTCCTAGACAATGTTTACATTTTTCACGTGTCAACCTTTTGCCTGTTAACCAATGGTAGTCGACCAATCAACCGGATACCAGAAGGTAGATGAGAGTTGTTCAGGAGCCAGTAAAGTTAGTAAAAGAAAAGGTCTGAGTCAATCACAACATTTGCACATCAAGAATTTTAAACCATATGTGTGAAGTGTTTCTCCATGCATCCAACTGTGGTGGTCCCATTTGCAAATGCTGTGCAGGGAAAGACTAGCGGAAGCTGGGCCAAAAGAGGGGTGAGACACATGCAGGAGATGGCCTATGGGGGAGACACATGCCAGAGATGGCCTATGGGGGAGACACATGCCAGAGATGGCCTATGGGGGAGACACATGCCAGAGATGGCCTATGGAGGAGAAACATGCAGGAGATGGACTGCGCCCCCCCTGCCAAAAAAAGTTTCTTGCACCCCCCCCCCCCCATATACATTTAATAAAAAAAATGTTTTAACATATATGCTCATTGCCAGGGGTAAAATATTGTATTTGATGAGAATTGGACAGCTATACATGATTACATATGGCACATTGTAACTGCATAAGGTTTCTTACTCAAAATGCATAAAAAAAAATAATTAATCCAGACGGAATTGTAACACCCGTCTGGTACTGGCTATGGCAGAATGCCCCTGCATTGACACATTTGATATACTTCACAGTTACTTTGCTTTGGCTGGTCGTGGGTTAGGCATAAGTACCAGTGGGAGCCCTATATACTCAGAAGTTTACTTATACCCCTTTTACACCGCCGAAAAATCCGGGTCAGCGGCGGGTCAGACCCGGATCTTCGGCGGTGTAAATCCCTAACGCCGTGTCCCTTTACACGGGACTTCTACCCAGGTCCTGACCTGGGTAGAACACGGCTAGGACCTGGGTAGAGGGCGGTGTAAATGGGAACGCCGGGTCGGATGACCCGGCTCCCATTTACATGAATGGGGAACGCCTAACCTGCGGACCGCAGCGTCCGCAGGTTGGACGGATTGTCAGTCTGACACTGACAGCTGGCGCTGCTGTCTGCTATACTCTGCAGACAGCAGCGGCGGCGGGGGAGGGAGGTGAACGGATGCCTGTGTGCGGCATCCATTCACCTCCTGTCCAATGGCAGGGGGGTGCGCGCGGGGACTGGGGGCAGCCTAGCAGCTTACCTTAGTGCTGGGCTGCCCCCAGCAGCGTTCCGGGTATGGCGGCGTCGATCGGCGCTTGAAGATGACATTGCGCTGTCATCTTCAAGCGGCGGGAGGGGGGTGCGGGCGTTTAAGCCCGTCCGGTGTAAATGCCCCTAAACGCCGGGTCGCACCCGGCTTCAACCAGGGTATCAAAAAGCCGGGTGCGACCAGGCTTCTGTTAACAGAAGCCTTGTGGTTGTGGGTTCAGTGCAGTCCTGTAAGAATAGGGCACCAGGCCAACTCATTACAAACAGCAAACAGTTTATTTAAAGTTCACACAGGTTTATCACAGAAATAACATTTATTCCTCTCTCCAGCACTACATTTGTATTTGTTACATCAATTTGCAGCAGTCCAGCACTTTTTTCATTCATTCGTGATGGGACAGCAGTACATTACATACCAGTGCATTCTGGGAAACAGGTGCTTGGCAGTCACAAACTGATTGTTTTTTGGTGCATTCTCCTCCTACTCACTGGGGATTTGTCATTGATGGCGGGGCCTTTCACGCTACATGTGGTTTACAATCAGTTTCTCACATCGTCCTCTCCCAAGACTTACACTTCACGTCCTTTTTTTAGAGTCCCCCTAAAGGTGGGGATCCCACTTGTTCCTTCCACTGATCTCTGCATACTTCTGTCCTCACACTGCGAATATAGAATCTCTTGCTCTTCGTAGCGACATCCACATGCTACTCCATAGTGCCAGGGGCCGTGGAGTTTCACCTATTCCACAGCCCCAGCATGGGCTCTCTCTCTGGGACACTAGCCTGTGTGCTGCATCTAGTTCGGCCAGAGCCGGCCCTAGCCTAAATGACGCCCTAGGCAAGATTTTGGCTGGTGCCCCCTAGCACCGCGACTAGTTCCGCCTCTGACCCTGCTCCCCTTTCCCAGCACCATCCACCCTCATCATAGCAGTCATCATTTTGGTGCTCCTACCCGCAATATTTTAAATAGAAACAGTGCACACATTCGGTGCTCAGCCCAAACAGGGGTGTGTTCTTGCTGGGAAGGGGCATGGCCACACAATAGTACCCCCAATTCAAATTATGCCACACAGTAGTGCAACTTTATTCACATTATATCTTGCGATGGTGTCTCTTATTCACGTTACATCACACAGTAGTACCACTTTACCTTATGTACATTACTCCTCACATTATTCACATTATACCCTTAGAAAAAATCCTGAGAAAATATTTTAAGCACCTCCATGGCCACACTGCAACCCAGCACAAAGCAGTGTGTGCTGGACAGAGGAGAAGAGCTGCAGCTGCTGCTGTCACTTAAGGGGAGACTTTGGCCTGGGTAATTTGTACCCCTACCCCTTTTTCTCTGTACCCCTGATAATACCACACAGTAATGCCCCTTACACATGACACACATTATTAATATTCTTATAACCATAATGCCCCTTACACATTATGCCAACCTTTATTAATGCCCTTCATACACATAATGACACACATAATGCCCCTTACACATATGTTGCACATTATTAATGCCCTTATACACATGACACACATAATGCCCATTACACATATGTTGCACATTATTAATGCACTGATACACATGACACACATAATGCCTGTTACACATATGTTGCACATTATTAATGCATTTATACATGACACACATAATGCCCCTTACACATATGCCGAAAACTATTGCACAAGCAACCCACCCGCAGATAGCACTCGCACAGCCGCTAACACTGTGACCTCTGCCTCTGCTTGGATACAGATGTTTCCTCATACATCTTGCCTCAATAGGCCATGCAGCTCCTGCCAGTTCTGCTAACGTTGGGTGCCTTTTTTGTTGAAAATTAATCTAATTTGCATTGTTATGACCAGCACACACAAGGAGCTTCCAATTTATTAAAATGATATGCGGCATGACTATATTCTGTGTGCGACTCTGGCTGTACCTGCATATGGAATGCTATGTTACAGGGATTTCCATGAATACACTATTTCATATGCAGATTCAGCCTCAGTCACACACAGAATATAGGCATGCTGCATATCATTTTAATCAGCAGAAGCTGCTGATGCCCCTAGGCATTCCAAATACCCTAAGCAATGGCCTAGTTTGCCTATGCCTAAGGCCGGCTCTGAGTTCAGCTTACACGGATCAACTGCTTGGCTCCAAGTCCTGAAGGGGCACCTGTATGTACAGCAGCACCTGTGTGGTTCACAGAAGGATCCAAGAGTGACTAGTGCTCTTTCAACTGAACTGAAAACACCTGCAATAGGGGGACAAGATGGCTCCTGTCCGGTATTGCTCGGCCTGTGCCTCTGCAAGAGACAGTGTGCTGATCACTGCTAATAGGCTGGGAGAAGGACACAAAGCATAGCTGGTGCCATGCCAATTCACTGCGTGCTCCTGTGACTGTAGCCAATTCTGTAAATTGTGTGTATTTTATATACCCACGCACAAATCTGCACACATTCACACACACCAAATTTCTTTACCCTTTTTAAGGGAGGGGATTAAAGCTGAATTTTATTTGCACTTTAAATCATGCTGTGTTACATATTATTGGCATATTGTATTGTACAGGTACAATATACGTACATTAAAAAGTAATTTAGGTTATTCAAGGGCCAAAGTACTGTACTTGGAATACAGTAAGTATCCTAATCTGTTAAAGCAAGCCATTTACATTCCCTCATTTCTTTTCCTTTAAAAACTCTTACCAGCAAGAAATTCATTTAGTACTGTACTGTAAAGATCACGGTTATTCATAATACTGTAAAAACGATTTTTTATTTTTTTAGTCTTGAAAAGTTTAAAATAATCCACACTGAAAAGAGGCTTTGTTTGCACAGCTAAGACTCATATAAAAGGATGCATTGTCTGGTTTAATCATGTATTATTTAAACTTAGTGATTATATAGAGACGTGTGGAGAAATGACGATATAACATTCTTTCGAGCAATGTTGTATTTAATCTAAATACTTTATAAAAATCTGGAGATTGTATCACAGAGGTAGACCTTCCACGTGGAGGTTGAATAACAATACATCTAAATATAATGCTAATTAAAGGCTACTAAAACCATAGAAATTATCATCTTAAAGGCACCCTGCTGATTCTGTATTATGTGGCAATATTTTTATACATTATACAGGAATGAACCTATAGTAGTTTAATTATTGCTTTAAGTAGAATCTGCAAATGAACAACTTCATCAGTCGCAATTTTGTTTTTAGTTCTCCTAGACTTTGCAGCTATCTTGCAGGGGACAAATCTTGGTGGAGGTTCTACAAAGCATTGGTTTTACCCTATTTTTGCCTTTTAAAATGTTAGGTGGTGTGAAAATATGCCCTTTATGAGGATTTAGCATAGGGGCAGATGTATTAAGCCTTAAAAAAAGATAAACGCGATGGTTATAAAGAGTGAAAAAATGTCCAGCCAATCAGCTCACAACCTGTCATGTTTCGAACACAGCCTATAACATGATAGTTAGGAGCTGATTGGCTGGGCATTTATCACTCTTTATCACCCTCCCATGTATCTCTTTTTAAGTGCCCCAATGCCACTTAGGGACCTCTTTAAAAAAGACCCTGGTCCCTCTTCTGTTACTATAAGCTGTTGCAATCATACAATGTACAGTGACATTCCTGTTGTGCAATTTATCAAGAAACAAACATTAAAAATTCTTTAAAAAAAAAAAGAAACGGGGACATTTTGGCACAAATGATAGCTGCCCAATCCAAAAAATGTAAACCTGTCCAATCAGGATAAATACATTCAGAAAATTTTTTCACTAATATTATACTTCCTAGCACTACACTTTTTAACCTCTCGCTCCTGCTTCTTTCTTATTAACACACATTTATAGCTTAGTTTTTCACTTGTGTGCCGCCCTGGGGTGACTGGCTTATGCTGGCCTTTTTGGGGTTCCGCGCCCCAGATTCTTAGTATTAGGGACCCACCAGAAATGAGGTTACCGTGAAGCTGGTTGGTGGGCAAATATTTCTTGGCCAATGAATATACCAAGAACCTCTATTATTGATTGATTTTGATTAATAATATGGAGTGTGCATCTGCACCACATGTCTTTATTTGCAGAACTACAAGTCCCAGCATGATAGCACCTCATGTAAATCGGGTGTGCATTCTAAGATCCCCCCCCCATAAGCTAACATTGTGTACACCTGTACATCTGAAAGTTGGGACTCCTTCAACTTAGAGTAGCACCCCGCCCACCTGATCTGAACATTAGTTCACCAGTTTGGTCCCTGGTAGCCACAGACTGCAAACTGAGGGCACAATGAAGGTAAGACCTAAAAATGTACACTAATTGCTAGTCTTGGAGATGGATTTGGGGCGCGGCTCCCCTAGGGTTGGTGTAACCGAGTTGCTTTCGGGGTGGCACACCCTAACATTTATTTAGCACTATTTATTTTCACTAATATTATACTTCCTAGCACTACACTTTTTAACCTCTAGCTCCTGCTTCATTTCTTATTAACACACATTTATAGCTTAGTTTTTCACTTGTGTGCCGCCCTGGGGTGACTGGCTTATGCTGGCCTTTTTGGGGTTCCGCGCCCCAGATTCTTAGTATTAGGGACCCACCAGAAATGAGGTTACCGTGAAGCTGGTTGGTGGGCAAATATATCTTGGCCAATGAATATACCAAGAACCTCTATTATTGATTGATTTTGATTAATAATATGGAGTGTGCATCTGCACCACATGTCTTTCTTTGTGTTCTCAATTGAACAAGACCACACTTCTACCTGTGAGGCCATGCAACAAAACTGTGCACTATGTAGATCTCCACACCAAGTGGCAATGTAGGTAGGAATGCCACTGACATGAACATTCCCTGACCCTGCAGATGAACCCTAAGCCCTTCTACCCTTACGCCAAAACTTAGCCTTACCTGGCATACTTACGATTGGGATGCCGGCATTGTGAGTAATGTTGGGAGCCCGGCACTGGTCTTCTGATCCAGTGTTGGGATTCCCAACCCCAACACTTATGCTAACCAGATCCCTTTTAAACTAATTTGGTAAAAAGAAGCCCATAGAAACATGAAGCCTTTTCAGCAGAACTAAGCTCAAAGGGACAGCAGAAAAACTAAAGACTTTTAGTAAAATATATAGTGTAAAACAAACATGTTGCAACATGTTTGCAAACAATCAGACATGGAAGCAAGACAAATGTGCTGATTGTGTCTGTAAATTAGGTTACCTTTCCAGGCAATCTCAACTCTCAAGTATATTGCCTGGTTTAGGAATTTATTTACGAGATTTTATTTAATACCCTATACCTTTTTCTAAATCCCCCAGAAATTAGCATATTTGACAAGTGAAAATTTCAGATTCTTAATGGATGAATGCACAAACAATCAGATTTATTAAATGCAGGCTGGAGTTCCTTATCCGCTTGTTTCTTGCATCTCTGTTGAGCTTATATGTCACCAGTTAATTCTGCCTGTATTTGTATGAAAATCTTTTACAACAGGCACATTGCTTTACTAGATATGGTAGCAACAGGAATTTTTAGTTATTATAAGCAAAATATATATATATAGGAAAATACTTTGCCCAGTTACTGTACACTGCTTTATATATTAAAATAGACATGGATGTACTGTTACAAACATTGGTTCACAATTCCACGTATATATTTTTTTGTGGGTGATAAGCAGAGGACATTTTTAGTTGTAAAGAGTATGTGTAAAAAAATACAGGTGTGATCCCTCCATCGGGCGTGTATAGGGTGATATTTTTAACTACTTTTTGGATGCCATTTTGTCATGTATAACCTCCATTTTGTATCTGTATAACTTCATTGCTATATAAATGTACTTTTCATTAGGATTAGTGTTTTTACAGACATATAGGCACCAGTTAGAAATATAGTTCCATTCTAAGTGCCAGCTGTTTTTTACCCTTGACCTGGTGCGAAAGATATAGTGTGTGGGAAGGGTAGCCAGTGTTTAGGATAATAAATATTTGTTCCTGCTATCAGTATGTCTGATGTAAACTGTCTAGTAAGCTGTATGGACTATTGTGTCCATAACTATGTGAACGGGAATCGTGTCATTTTGGATAATTTATATCATGTGAACAGACTGCTACATCCAGCTTCACAGAATAGGTATAAAGTCTAGAGACTTTTACATAGCAGAAGTTCCTGAAGCTAGGTCTGTCTGCAGCGGACATAGATTTCTAAATCACCTCAGTGTAAGAACTCAGTAGAGTTACTTAAAGAGGGACCCTGAGGACGACTGGACTTTTATTCTTTAAACTACTGATGACAACCATCCGGGACAGATCTTAAAACATCTGAGATAAAAGCTGAGTATTAACTTGTTACTTATTTGCATGTAGCTTAAATAAATGTTTATCTTTGTTTTGAAATGTCCTGTGTCAGTCTCCATATTTAACACATTGTATCCTAGAACCTGGTCGCTTCAGTTATTACTTTCAACCGACAACAGGGCGCAACAAGTGGTAAGTATTAAGGCAATACGTCCCTATTGGGTGTCTCCTCTTCTCCACCTCCAAATTATGGGGTCAATGAAGGAATGGACAGGATTCTGAAATCAAATGCGGAATACATGTAAAGTAATCCACGTCCCCTCACGGGGCTCACTGTGCTCACCACGCTTCGGGCTCGGTGGCTCGCTGCGATCGCCACACTTTATAAAATCAACTCCACGTCGACATGGGTAGTGGGGGTATGAACAGGTCAGGGGGACGCGTATGTGTCAGGTTAAGAATTAGAGGAGGCGATCTCACAGGAGAACTCCTTCGCAGAGAATGTAAGTGGATCTCCCAATTGAATACTGCCAGCCCACATGGACTCAATGAAAATAACAGCTACGGTCCATTCATTTGATGAATCCACTTACATGAAAAATCATCTTTCCACTTTTAATTTCTTTCTACCTTCATTTCTTCTAAAGGTTAACTACTTCAATGTATTTTTACAATTAACCCCCCCCCCCCCTTTTTTTTCTCTGCAATACCTTCATACTCATTTTACATTATACCTCTACAATGTACTTTTTCCCTTCTTTTCATCTAGACTTTAGTAAAGCTTTTGACACTGTCCCACATCGCAGACTGTTAAATAAACTTGAAAGTTTGGGATTGGATTCTAAGATAGTTGAATGGAGAGCATGGTTGCAGGACGGAAAACAGAGAGTTGTAGTAAACGTACAGTCAAAGGAGGGAAAGGTTACAAGTGGAGTACCCCAGGGATCTGTACTTGGACCGGTGCATTTTAATATCTTCATTGGTGATATTGCAAATGGAACTGAGGGTAAAATGTGCCTTTTTGCAGATGACACAAAGGTATGCAACAGGGTAGACACACCAGGAGGGGTAAAACAAATGATTGATGATCTAGGTAGATTAGAGGAATGGTCAAGAGAATGGCAACTACAGTTCAATGCCAAAAAATGCAAAATCATGCACTTGGGTCTCAGAAATCCAAAGACTAAATATAGTATAAATGGCACTATAATGGAAACTACTGAGGAAGAGAGGGATTTGGTGTCACTCTTTCAGGGGACTTGAAGGCAGATAGGCAATGTAACAAAGCAATGAAAAAAGCAAATCAGATGCTTGGTTGCATAGGGAGAGGTATCAGCAGTAGAAAGAAAGAAGTAATAATGCCACTGTATACAGGGCCGGTGCAAGGCATCTAGGCGCCCTAGGCAAACCTACAGGTTACCGCCCCCCCCCCCCAACTTCTCACAGACACAATTATGCCCACACTCCAGAAAAGAGGGTGAGGTCACTCAAAAGGAGGCATATCCATAAGTGTAATGTACCACACTATATACCCCTCATATGCATTATGCATCACAATAGAAGAACCCCTAAGCCTATCTAATACTAGTGCCCCTTACACATTATGCCACACAGTAGGAGCCAAACATCACATTACGCAGGAGAGTAGGAGCTAAAAAAAATAACATTACGTCACACAGTAGGAGCCAAAAATACATTACGCTGCACATTAGGAGCCAAAAATCACATTGACACACAGAATGAGCCAAAAATCACATTATGACACACAGAATGAGCCAAAAATCACATTATGTCACACAGTAAGAGCCAATAATACATTACGCTGCACAATAGGAGCCAAAAATCCCATTATGACACACAGAATGAGTGAAAAATCACATTACGTTGCACAGTATGAGCCAAAAATAACATTACGCCGCAAAGTTGGGGACAAAAATCACATTAAGTTGCACAATAGGAGTCAAAAATCACATTATGCTGCACAGTAGGGGCCAAAAATCACATTACGTGGCACAGTAGGGGCCAAAAATCACATTACGCCGCAAAGTAGGGGCCAAAAATCACATTATGACACACAGTAGGAGACAAAAATCACATTACGCCGCACAGTAAAAGCAAAAAATCCGTGGTAGGAGAAGGTGAGGAAGGTGACAGCTAAGCTGCGGCGGGGAAGGTGGCGGCTATGTGTCAGGGGAAGTTAGCATTAGGCTGTGCCAGGGGAGGGTATGGCTAGGCTGTGACAGTAAAGGTGATGGCTAGGCTGCAGCAGGGGAGGTGATGGTTAGGCTGTGGTACGGGGGATATAGTTAGACTGCACACTCCCTGATATGTTCCATCTGTGCAGTTACAGGGATGCTTCTGTGAAACAGCCAGCTGACTATTAAATGTACAGGGGAAGACAAGTGTCGCATTTTTTCAGAACACTCCCTACATATCCCGTGGCGCTGGCTCCTCCAAGCCACCGCGGGGTCTGCCGCATTGGAGTTACGCCACTGGCGTAGGGGAAGCCGGGTAGCAGCGGGCGCACATAGAAATGTATGGGCAGTAAGTGATTGGCTGAGAGCTCTCTCAGTCAGAGAGCTCTCAGCCAATCACTGCCTGTCCATTCATTTCTATGTGCAGAGTGGGTGCATGATTATACTGTACTGGGCAGTGGGCACACAGCTAGTCCCCACACCAGCAGCTGCCTAGTACAGACAGTGATTATTTAATTTATTATGAATTAAGTACAGCCAGCACAGACTGTCACTGACTGAGTAGCTGTGGGTCTGGTGAATAAACGGACACCCTGAAACCATCAGTATCCCCAGGGTAGACTATTGTCTAGTCTACCCCTTTCCACTTGCCCTAATCATGCCTGTACAACACCCCCATCTCTGCGACCCCCAAATCCTCTCTACAGATGGGGAAATCTCTGTGAGAAGTATAATGTGGATGCCAGAATCCGTGAAAACAGGGCCGCTCATTTCTCCTGGACGCAGCGCAATGGAAGAATCTTCAAAGGGTCTCTGCATGTCACCTCTCCCAAAATTGCCCATGTCTCCCACAGCCTTAGCGGAGCTGCAGTCACTGAGCTCTCCAGAGTTCAAGGGCCTCATCATTGTGTCCAGCACACGGGGGGGGGGGGGGGGGGGGGGAGTGGATTGAGGCCTCCCGCCGCCAATGTTTGCTGATGGCTGCTGTAGCTGATGACCGGGAGGCGGGCGGCAGCCAGGGATGGGGACTGACAGACAGTCAGCGGCATCACGGCGGGGGGATCCGAATAGCTCACCTATTAGCGCCTGGTTGTTGCTGCAGCTTCAAAGTTCCTCCGGGCTCTCCTCTGCGTAGCGTAGCTTGCTGCTGCTTCTTCCTCCTGCAGCTCACTACCGCCCTCCAGTGGCCAGCGCCCTAGGCAAATGCCTAGACTTGCCTAGTGGTGGCGCCGGCCCTGACTGTATAGGACATTGGTACAACCTCGTCTAGATTACTGTGTTCAGTTCTGGATGCCATATCTCTAGAAGGATATAAATACATTATGGACTGTACAAAGAAGGGCAACTAAAATGGTGCATGGCCTACATCACAAAACGTACCAGGAAAGACTAAAATATCTTAATATGTATACTTTGGAGCAGAGAAGGGAAAGGGGGCTACATGATAGAAACTTTCAAATATATCAAGGGCTTTAACAAGGTACAGGTAGGAGAAATTCTTCACAGAACAAGAGGACATGCACTGAAACTAGAGGGAGGAAGATTCATGGGAAATTTGAGGTAGAATTACTTCACAGAAAGAGTAGTAGATAAGTGGAATAGCCTCCCATCAGAGGTGGTAGAGGCAAATACAGTAGTACAATTTAAACATGCTTGGGATAAGCATATTGATATCCTTACAAAAAAATAAGGAACAAATATGGTTTGAAGTAACATGTTTAAAAAAGGGGCAGACTAGATGGGACAAGTGGTTCTTATCTGCCGTCAAATTCTATGTTTCTATGTTTCTATGTCTTGCAACTGATGTTAGTTTTTTGCATTTCTGGATGTCTGATGTTGCATTACGGATATTTCCAGTATGTTCCAAACGTCTGATTTTTAGTATGCGGCTGGTCATGCCTACATATCTTAGGCCACAGTGACATTCTAAACAGTAGATAACCCTTGATGTGTCGCAGCTCATGAATTGTTGAATGGTGAGTTTTTGCCATAGCAGTTGTAGACCCAGTACTTTTTAATAATATGTTCGCAAGCTTTGTACTTGCTACAGGGAAAAGTGCCCTGTAGTTTGGGTTTGTGCTTGGGGGTATGTTGAAAGTGTCTTTTGACCAGTTTGTCTCTTAGATTTTGAGCACGTCTCCAGCTGAACTGAGGTCCTTTGTCAGTGATGCTCTATAGGTCCTGATCCATTTGTAGAATTGGCCAATGTTTCTGAATATTTTTTGAAGATCTTTCCATTGGTCAGAGTAATTGGTTATAAACCGTGTGGTTGGGTCATCCAGTACAATGATTCGACGTCAAGTGTAACCAGGAATTGGTCCTCCTCTAATTGGACCCCATGAATCCTGGCAAGTACATCCCTGGTATCCTGCACATACGAAGGTAGTGTCTGTAAATGGTGTCTCAGATGTTTATCCAAGAATATGCTTGCCTGTTCAGATAAGCCTTTGATCCCTGAGACAACTGGTCTCCCCGGAGGATTTTCAAGATATTTATGAACTTCGGGAGCATGTAAAATGTAGGAGTCTTCGGTTGTTCTACTGACAGAAAGGTATACTCAGTTTTTAAGATGGTGCCTGTTGTATAGGCTTCATTGACCACCCTGTCGTATTGTCTTTTGAAGTTCTCTGTGGGGTTAAAGAGTATTTGACGGTAGCAGGATTTGTCCATTAGTTGTCTGTTAGCTTCACAGATGTAAAGGTCTTTGGGCCAGAGTACTATGTTACCCCCTTTGTCTGAGGGTTTAATGATAACATCTTTAAAGTCAGTTGTTCTTGTCTGGTCAGGTTGAAACTGCTTATGTTTGTTAGTTTGGATAAATAGTTGATCCATTTCTCTGGCAACCATGTCTAAGAAGATTTTGATCTCTGGACCCAAGTTGTCTTGAGGCATGAATGTACTTGTCTTTTTGCAGATAGGTCTCGAGGGTCTACCTTCGTCTCCTTGGTTGGTCTAGAGGTCTTAGAGTTCCTCCAAGATTCCCAACAAATGTAGGTCTTGCTCAATGAGGGTAATGGCATCGATGATGTAGTTTGCATTCAAAAAACAGAGATCTTTTTCCCAGGTAAATCTGTCAACCCTAGCATTGGGCGAAAAGGAAAGACCGCGTCTAAGGACATTTGTATGTTCTTGTGTGAGTTTCCTTTCAGATAGATTTATTATGGTTAACTGTGTGTCATCTTCTAGTAATTTATTCTGAATCTTGGTGATTGTCTCTCTGGTATTGGGGGATCCCAGGTTCTCCAATTTGCATTGGGGTATTACCCCAAAAACACGGCAAAATAAATATTTTGATTAGGAGTTTATTTTCAATAATAACGCAATCCCACATCATACTTATTGCATTACAATAAATCAGTCAATTAAAGAGTGCCCCAACAAAAAGAGAGTATTTTTTCTCCTTCTTTTGCCCCCAATTTTTTTTTGCCTAATATATGTCGCCTATTTGAATAGACGTAAAAAAGGCAGTGTTAGTTTTGCAAAGTTATGCTTTAACTTTGTGGCACTGAGGGCTTCTCCCTTTTGAAATTTTTCACGTACACTTTCAAATGCTTATTTCTCAAACTGCCGCGATATCCTGAATTGAATGGACCTACTTTAATGCGCCCCTTTGACTGAGGGAAGGCTGGTCCTAAACTCGCTAAGAATATACTGTTTTTGCCCCTGTTAAATATCCTTTTAATATCCTTTGATCTGCTAGGGAGGAGAGGGGGGGGAAATATAATTAGAAAAGTTAGTATACTTAGTTGGGTGGGTTAAGGTGTTCGGGTCAAGGTATACCTAGGTTGGGGTTTGGTCATACAGGATGGGGGGTTATGGGAAGGTTTGTTTTGGGGTTTTTGGGGATATTATTTTGTTAGGATTAAGTGGGCTTATTTTGGGATTTTCAAGTATTCGGATGGGCAATATTTTTTTATTTGTCTTTCTTATTCTCATATCCTGATATCATTGCGATATATTAATGTTTTTTTTATCTATTCTTTTTCACAAGATGATTGGGTGTACTTACACTGATCTATATATATATAGATCTGACATCATACGCTCTTACCTTTGAATGTCTACCTGAAAGGCGTATGTTTTTACCTACAGTACTATTCATCTATATATAGCCAGAATTAATATGCCCTTTTGCTATGGTTAGGTAAATGTTAAAATTTCAATACAAATTACGCAATTTAAAAAAAAAGATATGTATTCTACTTCACATGTGATGTTGCTGTGGGCAACCAATCAGAATCTGCTTCTTATTTAATTAGCACCCTCAAGAAGATATTAGACAGGATCTGATTGGTTGCCCATAGCAATATCACATGTGAAGTAGAATACACATATTAGTAAGTTTTCCCCCTATAGTGTCAAATTATTGTGAGAAAGGGGAAGTATTATTTTACATTTTAGGGTTAGGGTTAGGAGCTATCCCAATTCAACCCTGCTTGGTGAACTTTTTAAACCTTCTGGAGAACTGGGTGTAGGCACCAGCAATGGTCCAACAGAGAGAAGAAATCATACTACTGTAGTAGCCCTACAGCTAGAGGAGAGCAGGAGCTACTGTACATAATGATTGTATAATAAATCATGTAATAATATTTTGGTGATAGTTCAGTATAGATTATACAGTATTTTAGCAAAGGCCTCTAAATCTTATTTCCAGAATGATCTATACTTGAATATCTATGTCTTAATCAACTAATCAATTGCTGAAAAGCATTACAGTATAACAGACTGTGGTGATTTTGAAAGTGGAATTCAAGTTTAAAGTATTGTAGAAAAAAATTGTACAGTACAGTTACAAACTCCAATCACTTACTTTTTCTATTCCAAAGAACTAAATGTTTACTGATGCAGTTCAGAAGCTTGATTGCGCCATCTGAGTTATAGACAAACTATATATTTTGATTACTGAAAATTGTCAAATTGCCAAGTACAGCTTTTGATTTGACTAAAGTATTCTACACTGTTGATTGATGGCAAAAAATAAACCTAACTCAGAGGCAGTTAAAATTGCTTTTGGTTAAATGTATACTGCACATATTTTGTACACAATCCTTTTATATACATTCTTTATTGTACTAGTGTTTGTTGCATCCTTTTTTCCCCTGATGGAATATAAAACTGAAATTGTATCGCAGAAATGATCTCTTTGTAGAAGATCTTACTGGCAGGTTTTATATTGATAGGTTGGATAGGTTGCATATCAGTTTGGCAAATAGGTGGGAAAGAACAATAGACATGATGAATAGAGAAGAAAACCTATAAAGTGAGATTTATAGATGGGACACATCCCTTGAAACTGTCC
Organism: Crinia signifera; assembly: GCF_055691185.1. NCBI lineage: Eukaryota > Metazoa > Chordata > Amphibia > Anura > Myobatrachidae > Crinia > Crinia signifera. The sequence continues at coordinate 236,239,071 of NC_139219.1, read as the reverse complement.
TATGCCTCCATCACACACAGAACTGAGGTTTTCAAAAAATAAATAATAATAATAAATAAATAAATAATAATAAAAAAAAATATATATATTGTGCTCATAAGTTTACATACCCTAGCAGAATTTGGACGATCCAACATGACAATGATCCAAAACACAGGGCAGAGTCGACCTGACATTGGCTACAGCAGAATAAAGTGAAGGTTCTGGAGTGGCCATCTCAGTCTCCTGACCTCAGTATCATTGGGGAGATCTCAAATGTGCAGTTCATGCAAGACAGCCCAAAAATTTACAGGAACTGGAGGCTTTTTGCCAAGAAGAATGGGCAGCTTTACCATCTGAGAAAATGAAGAGCCTCATCCACAACTACCACAAAAGAGTTGTGGGTTATCATTAATATTCTCTGACAAATGACCAGAAAATTCACAAATTTATGAACATAACTGTATACAAATATATATATATATCCGACGGCTTGATTAAAGGTTATGAATGGACAGCAAACCGGGCTGCTTTAAGGCAACGTTTCAGTTCTTTAATTCAACTGTTTTCAAGTCACACAACAAACAAACAAATAAATAGATACAACATACCTTTATAGATTTCACCCTAGTGCAGTGGTTCCCAAACTGTGTGCCGTGGCTCCCTGGGGTGCCTCGGGACACATGCAGGGGTGCCCTGGGTTGTTGGTCCAGGACCAACTCAAATTATGAATGGTTAGTTATTTTTGAGCAAAACCAGTGCTGGTGGCTGCCAATCATAAAATGTGCACAAACAGAAACAACTCCTGCCCTTTACCACATAACTGATCCTAAGAATCGCATATAAACCCAATCTAATTAAATATTTTTTGGGCCTAGGGGTGCCGTGAAAAAATTCTGATACTCTAGGGTGCCGTGATTCAAAAAAGATTGGGAACCCCTGCCCTAGTGAATAGAAACAGCAGTGGCATGACGTGGCTGGCCGGTAAACGGCATCCATTACACTGATGACATCACAGTGAGCACACGTCAATCTGCCTGCTGCAGTGTGTACCGTTACCATGGAAGCAAAACATAACTTTTCAGGGGTATATGGGAAACCTGGCTCAAGTCTCCACTATTTTGTCAACACAATTTTTGACATTTCATTTAATTGGACTATTAACAATTCAATATTCAATATGATTTCTTCTTTCAACAAAGCCATATTTAATCTGTGGAGATAAAGAAAAAATGTTAATACGATTTCATATATGTCCAGACATTCGGGACACACTGTATATTAGTAATGTAAAATCCAAGCTCAAATGTTAATATGAGCAATAATTATTTCTGTTAGTCTTCTATATAATAAGTTGAAGAGTGTGTGTGCGCGTGTGTGTGCGTGTCCGTTGTATTGCGGACACACCGTGGCACTCAGAGCCCCCAAATTTGGCAAAAAGGTACCTCTATACCCGGTGGTGTGCACCTCGAAGCCGTTTTTGGGAAATTTCAGTTAGAAATTCAAAAAACACCAAGTTTTAATTTGCCTTCATTGATGATCTGGGAAAAGATTGACGATCTGGGACCCCGTTGTCGAAGGAACAACTCCACACCTGATTTCATTGCTGTCATTGAGTATGAATTCTAACATTATGGTGAAGGCTTTAAACAATTAGGAATAATTGAGGATATACATAGACCACACATCATTGTACACGCGCACACACACACAGTACACCACATATGCACACATAGCACACAAGACACACATATATACGTAGCGGACACACAACAAAACACTTACATAACACACCACATGCAGTACAACACAAACCCATATACACTACAACACCACCCAAAAACAGTACAACAAACACACATACTTAAACATTGCCAGGATACGCACACCACACTACACACACATATATATGTAGCGCACCTCACATTCGGCAGATACTGTACACATAACACACCACTCACAGTATAACACACACCCACATTCACTACAACACGCACCCAAAAACAGTACAATACACAGAACACACAAACAAACATTGAACAGATGCACACAGCACATTACACACACACACACACACACACACATTTATACATAGCACACCTTACACACTTACACATTGGGCAGATCACACAACACACACACATAACATACCTGTAACAGCACAACACACACCCACATTCACCACACACACAAAAAACAGTACAACACACAAAACACACAGAAGCTGTGTACACACGAGGGCGATAGGGGCTGAAATCGCTGGAAATATGGTCGCTGGTGACCATATTGCCAGTGATGGGAGTGTGCCTCTGCGATAAATCGCCTGGTGCACGCTCCCGATTTCAGCCCCATTCTAATCGCAAGCTCCTGCGACCAGCTGATTACCTCTGTGACTCCCCTGGCAGAGGTTCCTTTTCATCAGCGACCATCTCTGGTCGCTGATAAAAAGGAGAACCTGAGCAATATATTGCTCAGCAATATATTGCTAGCAATATATTGCTAAGCAATATATCTCCCCGTGTGTATGGGGCTTTAAACATTGCACAGATACACAAAGGCACAACACACACATACACATACATACGTATATACATAGCACACCTCACACAATTACGCATTGGACAGATACATACAACACAGCACACACAACCACATACACTACAACACACACACAAAAACAGTTAGGCACTGCTCTGCCTTAAGGGTTTCCCAGACTCATTTGGTCCACAGATAATGTTTGGTCAATGGGCATGAGCGCTGCATGTATTTGTTTGAATGTTATGAGTGTAAGAAGTTTAAGAATAAGACTGAGATGAAGATTTGTCACGTTATAGTGTACAATTTACTCAATAAATCGTGAAATAAATATGTGTACATAAAAGTACAATCAAGAAATGAAAGTAGGATTAAAAAATAAATTCTGATTCAAACTGATAATTGTTTAAATGGGGGTGGGTTGCGAAACAAATCTATAGGTGGAGGGGGGTATGGAAATTGTGGGCATAATTGGTGTTTGGTACACCTACAGGGGGTCCCCAGTTGATGAGAAATATTCACTACAGTGTCACCATAGGGGGATTTCCAATTGGGGTTCAGGTGGTCTTTTAGGGTCCCCTTTACACTCCCATTTTCTCTTCTCCTGGAGCCTACGGTCTCCCTCAGTGATTGACTATCATTAAGGGAGACTGTAGGCTCAAGGAGAAGAGACCTACGGGATTGTAAAGGGTCCCTAAAAGACCACCTGGATCCCACTTGGGAATCTTACTATGGTAACACTGACCGTGACACTGTAGTGAAAATCCCATCAATTGAGGACCCCCTGTATGTGTACCAAACACCAATTATGCCCACAATATCCATACCCCTCCACCTATAGATTTGTTTCGCAACCCACCCCCATCCAAACAATTATCAGTTTGAATCAGAACTTATTTTTTAATCCTACTTTCATTTCTAGATTATACTTCTATGTACACTTATATTTTTTTCACGATTTATTGCGTAAATTGTACACTTTAACATGGCAAATCTTTATCTCAGTCTTATTCTTCAACTACTTACACTCCAATCCTTATCAATGCACCCATATATGATTGCGATGGCTGGATCGGTGGATTGGCCCAGCGGGTGTAGGGAAGAATTTGGCCCATTGCACCCGTTCCCAGTGGTGCATTGCAGTGGTGCGGGTAGCGTGCGTCGCGTCATGACGTCATGTGGCCAGGCCCGCGGACCTTCTCCCACACTCAGGGACTGCCCCACTGTTTGGTAGAGACACCCGGTGCATGTGCTTTACAGATCTTCAGACCTCAGAGACTGCTGCAGGCAGGATCGGTGAGGGGAGCGGCAGTGGCAGGAAGCGGTGAATTTTTTATTAATTATGGCGTGGAAAGTAACGTCCACGCACTCAGCGCCTGTAATTACACACCCTAGAAACTTTACCATTGAGTATAGAAATGGAGGTGTGGCCACATCCCTTTCTGATTTTGTACCGATTTCTGACCCTCAGATGTTGGAGGGTATGTCATAGGTGCTAAATATCAGGAGTGGATGTAGAATTCATCAACACATACAAGTTATCAACTCAGGAGCGTTGTGTTTTAAACAACAACACCACACCTGATTTCATTGCCATCATTGAGTATCAATGCAAACACATTCTAACATTATCGTGGAATCTTTAACAAATTACAATCTTAGGTCTTTGGCACAGCATACTGTAAGATGACATTTTTCAGCAATATTGGAAAAAAAAAAACCCCAAGGTTTTCCCGGGAAACGCCGGGCGGGTCAGCTAGTAGTAAATATTCCAAAGCTCAGGCATTAGTCACAACAACAGCCACTTATGTGACCGAGTTGAGGAGGTTCCAGCGCGGTGACCGGCATGCTGGCTGGCTGTGAAAGGCAGGTGGGAACTGGAAGGGTGGGAATGGTGCAGGCGGAAGGATGATAGTGCAAGCAGGAGCCGGAGGGCGGGTGCGAGGACAGGGGTGCGCACTGTGGCCGTGTCACTGTGTGCAGTGATGTTTATAGGTGGCGGGGGCTGACAACAACAGAGCTAGCAGGTCCGCTGCAGCAGCACCCGGTCTGAACCCAGCTGCCGTGGCGATGATATGTATCGTTGGCGCTGGCTGAAGGTCAGCGGCGGCAGGCAGTTAATGCAGTCCAGTCTGCCACCGGCCAGTAACAGGGTGCTGCGCTGCTGTGGGCTGGGTATTTACATTTTAGTATGCAATCCTGTGCGCATACCTATGCTAACATGCACTATATCCAACCTACACTGTAATCTATACTGTATCTAACACACACCTTGTGTTCTGCACTGTAACCTGCTCAATATTTAACTATGGGACCTAAAGAATTCAGCACTGTACCCTCGAAGGTATGGAACACTGTTTTCATAGTTGGGGAAATTTTGGGAAGCAACAAAATGGGTAATCTATGGGAAATTTACATGGGTAAAGAGTGCCAGTCATCAGTTGCCCAGGCACCCCAGAGCAAGGTACAGACTGGGTACTGAGAATAGGCATGTTCTGGGGGCATGTGCAGCTGTTTAAGGGGTGACCACATTAGCTGTTGTTATTTTAATATGGTTTAGAGGTTTTTTAACATTGCTGTGTTTTAACTATGCTCTATTGTATGGTTGGGCTTATAAAATGGGGAAAGTTTTGGCTGAAAAAAATTATTAGAGAATACAAAGCCAAACAGAAATTAAAGAGGAACTTTTGCATGGGACAATGAGTGTGATTCTAATGCACTCGCAATTTTATGAGTTCGACCCTGTCCCGATGTTATGGGGACTGCACATGTGCATTGTCTATTATGCGAAGGTGCAGCCCCACTTTGCCAATGGCTTCGATGACTTGCATAGTGGCTGAGACATTCACAAGCATTGAGGAAACTGGGGGTGGACGGCGGTGGGAATGGGGCTCAGCCATGAGAACGCCCAGCATTTTATGGATGTTCCCATGGGAACACGGGTGGGTCGATGCCTTTTGGGGGCTGGCATCTAATGTCACAGGAAGTCAGCCGCCTGCCAGTCTTCATTCTGGTGCTTGCAAATAAAAAAGTCAGTTTTAACTGACTTTTATTTGCGACGGCAGGAGAAATCATTCAATGGTCAGCAACAAATGAATGATTACTCCTGCATCATAGGCATGCGAGGGAATGAGTTCTTGTTACTCATCCCCTCGCATATTACTGAGGAGAATCGGTGGCGATGGGGGGGAGTTTGGACGGGCCACGGGCGGCGTCTCAGTCACTTGGTAAGCTGAGCTGTTTGCAGCTTACCGAGCCATGGAACAACAACAGGTTTGCTTATCATATAAAATTATACCGATGTGTCCTTATACAGAACACCTGTGCTTTTTGCACCATACAGTGCAATTTAGATTCCTCAAGTACAAATTACTGTACTTTATACTGATTTTTGTGTCTTAATTTGTTAATACAGTAGTGTATTAAATATGTAGGATTTGAATGGGTAAATGCAATCGGTGTAAAGAACAACATTAAGCACATTGATCTGTGGCGTCAGCCCATTTTTATCTGCAAAGAACTTAACACATCTGATTGGATATGCCTAAAGTCTGGGGCCTACACACAGGGTGATTTCAGAGCATTTTCTAAGCGATCTTACTTAATTTGACTAGATCACTTAGATAATGCCCCTACATCGTTCCATGTCTAGCATTACTCAGATCGCTGAGCAAAATCTCCCCATGTGTAGGCCCCATTAGTCACAGTCTTTTCTTTCCAAGACGTACAGCAAATCATTAATTCAGAATAAAGTTCAATGTAAGCAGAAGATATCAGTTCTCACATTAAGTTTCCTGACGTAATCCTGCACAGGTACTTCAATCATATTAAAAAGTCCCACTGATTTTTAGTTCCTCAGTTATTATATGCATTATCTTAAATGACAAAAGTCACATTTGTTGCTTTATACAATTCAGATGGTTTCCCTCTGCCAGTGAACATTATACTGACAAGTTTTCGTATAGATAGGCATAGACCCTCAAATAAACTACTTTTAAGACCTGTGTGTCTCTTTCTCTATGCAAACAACCTTTCAAAATATTTAAGATACTCATATTATTTGATACTTTTACATTTTATTTGTCAATGTAGCATAGTTATCCATTCCTCTCAACTTTCATTTACTTCAAATTGGGACCTGCTGTGACTGAGATGTGGCCGACCCAAAAAGGGTGTGGAGCCATATGGGAGTGGGCATGGCATCTGGAGTAGGGGGCGTGGCCGAGCACCGCTACCCCCATTTTCGTCATTTTGGGAGCATGCTCCGCACTCCCTGAGCAAGTAGGCAGCCCCCGGCTCCCTTCACTTCACTGGTAGATGCCTTGATGAGACACTATAAGGCTGTAGTTTAAGAATAGCAATTATCTGGCCGAGTAGCACTGCAGCAGGAATGCCTAAGCACACAGAGATGCAGGCCCTCCGAGTTCAATAGCAGAGAAACATAAGCAACAACACATCCCAAACATTGAGTATAAAAGCAGAATACACAGCTTCAAATGGGTAATTAAATCAAACCTTATTATAGACAGTGCCCAGTATATACATTTTAGAATACAGGGCAACTTGTGTTAATAATTATATATTTGCAAGTACAGTATTGACTTCCCCTTAATTATTAAGTCTGACCAAAGGCATGCAGATAGTTATCAATGTACAAAGTATGAGATAAGACTACTGCTATACGAGTGCTTTTCATATTCTGTGGTTATATATTGTGAGATTAATTGCTTAATTAAAAAAAATCAAAACAAAACAGAGAACAACTAAATACAGATTTCTACAATTTTATAAATGTTTACTATTATGTTTCCAAATGCTGCTGATAACCAAATACCGTTTTCTGATACAATCTCCCAAGACCGTAATCTGTAGGAAGTATGGATGTCAGTTACTTGGAACAATCTTCACAGATAGCTAAACTAGATAAAGGTATCAAAGGGATTGATCAGATGTTATGAAGTTATACAACAGTAAAGATTAGTGATATTGAAGTAGAAATGCAGGTGTCGCTTGCTGAGTTTTCAGTGAGACGACCAGACAGCATCAGTTAAAGTTCTGAAAATTAAATATTTAAAATTCTAAATTGCATTCCCCATACTGTTTTTTCTACACTCTCCTAGAATATTTTTAAATGATTATTGGAACGACATCCTTATACTAATACTAATAACCTTCAATTAATTCTGGGAAAGTGTACAAATAGTTTGACTAATGTTTGTTTACAGTTTTTTCCATTATAATTGGGCAGAATCACTTATGGAGATCAAGGACCAAAATGTAAGAGAATCAACAAGTGAATGTTTTCCCGTTTTTTTTTTTTCTAGCGGCAAAAAATTACATGGCAAAACCAACCTAGTTTTACTGTGTAAATGATTGCCCTTTTAAATAAAAAATAGGATCATTCAATCAAAATCTCTAACATTCTGATTCTCACACCCTATTACATTTGGCCCAAAATGCTTAAACTGGGCAGTTGGGATACTGGCATTCGCAAAACTGATGCTGGCATACCATCTACTGCCAGGAGACAGAGATTTGACTGCCCAAATTCTGACCATACTGTAAGTATGCCAGGGCAAATTGGGGTTTGAGCTACATAAGTTTGTTAGGTTAGTGTGGGGGGTTAGATTTAGGCACTAGTGCAGGATTCTTGTTTAGGCGGTGGTGGGTATAGGGTTGTCTGGAAGGGAGGTTTAAGGTTAGTCTGTGGGGTGGGGGTTAGGTGTAGGTGGCAGGGTAGGGGCTGCTGGGAGGGATGTTTAGGGTTACATTATGGTGCAGGGGTTTAAGTTTAAGTGGCAGGTTATGGGGGTTAGGGCTAGGCTGCGGGGTGGGAGGGTTAGGGTAAGTTTGGGGCAGGTGGAGGGTATATACTTACTTGAACCATGTCTTGATTCCCTCCATCGGGATGCAGGCATCGATATTCTGAACAATGGTGATCAATCCAAAAGGATACTTATCTAACTAGGATCAGTCCTCTATATAAGCACTATTGTCTTTCTTTACATGTTCTATAGTGCTGAAGGAATACATTTGTTATATATCTTTACAAAATGCCATGACATGCTATAATTTTTTTTTTTACTTAACAGATTTTTATGTTTCTTTATTTCTTGGCTATATTGACTAATCCACATTCACATGTAATTTTTTTAGATTGCAAACTCCGTATTTCAACTCACTAGTGATTTTCAACCTTTTTGTAACTCATGGCACACCAAGCAAAATAAAAAAAATGCCAAGGTACACCCACAGGAAAAAAAAAAACATTGGCCCCCACATTAAATAAAAATCCCACTGATCCCCACAAGTAACATAAATAAAATACATTGGACCCAACAGTAAAAGAAGAGACCAGTGAATAACAGTTGAACTACTGGTGGTGGCTATACACAACAACAAAAAGAAGTAGTAAACCAACCGGCGCTTCACTTCAAAGCTGCTGCAAAGATCTATATGATAGCAACTACAAATGCTATAAAAACAGAATATACAAAGAAGATTATATAGATCACTGCGCTGCTTCTCCTCTCATGAGTGAAATGACAATTTCGGTCTGGATTTTCACTGTAATTCTTTATCTGATGTTACTCCTTTGAAATGTATTTTCTCTCCATATATGAAAAAGAAAAACAATAAAGGGTACAGATTGTCAGGTGATGTTTCTTTTTAACAGAAAATAAGATCCAAGATACCATACCACGTAAGATAGTGTGAGCTCTATTTTTGGATCACAAAATATACCATTATGTGTGTTTTCCCAGCGTTCTATATGTAAGCACATGTAAGAGTCTTCACCATCCTGAGCACGTTTTGGTGGTCCCTTAACAAAAGATACCCAGATGTGATTTTATACACGTCTTATATTGTAAGCAGTGTAAGCAATCCAGCCGTGGGGAGTTTGGGATCCCCCTCCTCCCTTCTTGCCTTGGATCTTATTTTCTGTTAAAAAGAAACATCACCTGACAATCTGTACCCTTTATTGTTTTTCTTTTTCATATATGGAGAGAAAATACATATCAAAGGAGTAACATCAGATAAAGAATTACAGTGAAAATCCAGACCGAAATTGTCATTTCACTCATGAGAGGAGAAGCAGCGCAGTGATCTATATAATCTTCTTTGTATATACTGGTGGTGGCTGAAAACTGGTGTGAACATCTCTAGATCTGGTGGCACACCATAACAGTTCGAGTCACACTAGTGTACAATGGCATAGTCAACAGTAGGTTCTATCATTAACTTCTTTTCAAACAAAACATTTTTTCTCCATATGTTTGCAGCAGATACATTTTTTACGTACAGAATGCATTAACTACATATACTGTATGGTCCCTAAGCTTCTCAAGTAAATAATTACTTTCTTTAAGTGGTCTTAGTTTTCTGGGTGCCAAAATACCTTTAAAGGTGATTGTCTGTTTAAAAAAGCATATTAGGTATCATTGGGAGGTTTGTGCCTAAAATCAGATCTTTGAATCACAAATGCCAATTATTTTCTGCATCAAATTATTCTCTTTATTAAATTGAGTGACAAAGGGTCTATCTGTTTTCTAAATATACAGGTTTTTGTGCATTTCTTTTTTTCTTTTAATATTTCCTCCTTTTCCAACTGAGAAGCTTTTATCCTAGCAGCATCAATATTTATTTCATCATAGTCCCTTTCAAATAACCTATTGTTTAAAGCTATTCTGATGCTTGCTGCTAGAAGGTTTCTAATAAACTACAGTTTTTTTTATTACTATCAAAAAGGAACATTGTTTTTCCATGCTGGCAAATGGCAGCTATTAATCAGAATACTATAATTTGCATTTGTAGCTTTGAAAAAGCTTTTTCTTTTTATATTCCCTTCTAAGTCAACATATAAACAAATGTCATGGAAATTAGTAGATTTTTCTTGATAGTTATAAGTAAACTTTAAATATATGGGTATTCTTCTCTATATGTGACATTATCTCCAGAAAATCCTGAATGATATACAAATTCCATCTCACAATTTCTCAAAAAATGTTTGCATAGAATGGGGCAAGTTTGGTCCCCATTGCAGTACCCTGTTCTTGTATAAAATAAATGAATGGTCTTCAAATAAAAAAAATGTTCTAAAATGTATTGCACAGTATTTTGTCAGTAAGAAATTCCCTTTTTCTTTCCAATATCTTAATGGTCCAATAATAATGCATTTATGCTCCATATCCCTTATAATGAGTGCTAGTGAAATGTAAGGCTTTTATAGTTATAGTATTATAATTATAGTAAGCCACTTAAATGAGGGCTTCAGGACAAGCTTCTTGTTTATCATAACAAACTTGAAAACTCTTTTTTTAACATAAGGTTGCAACTTTAAATCAATGTAATGTGACAAGTTTGCAATGCAATAATCTACCCCTGAGATTATTGGCCTACCAGGTGGATGCTGTTTATTTTTGTGTATCTTGGAAATATGATAGACTATTAGCATGCTGGGATTTTTTACATTAAAGAACAGGAATTCTTCTTTACAATTAAGGCCTTTTTTGTTTTTTTCTTTTAAAAGGCTGGATAGTTAGTTTTTCACATGTACTGTTGAATCTTCATCTAACTTTCTATATGTGGAATTATATTGGATAATTCTATATGCCTCAGTGATTTTTCACTACAGGCCACTACAGCTCCCCCTTTATCAGCTATATTTTTAATTATGACTTCATCATTCACTAATTAATGTGATATTTACTATTTTGAAATATTATTTTCCTAAAACCATCCTTCATTGATTCATAGAAAATACTAAGTTATCTTCCCTTAAATGTTACCAGGTAAAATTTGGAAGCTAAAGCTACCAATAGCTGGGGTTTTGGTGTGCTGTTCTACAAAAATTGCATTTTCAACATTAAATTCCTGACATATTTACTTAAATCTAGAAATAAATTAAATGTATTTACATGCTGATCCAGAGCAAAGTCCAATCCCTCTTTAATGTCTCACTATGTGAAGTGGAAAGATCCTTCTGAGAAGGATTGAAAACCCCAGTTTCTTGTTATCGTGTAAATGAAACATTGCTTTTTTGGGGTGTGGGGGATTACTATTGCCGATCTTTCTTTTTTTTGCTTAACCCTAAATTTCTCTTTGTCCCATTTGGTGAATCAATTTAAGAGAACAGTTCCCGCTTTTCTTCTGAATTAGGAAGCATAATCTTTTTACTTTTCTCTAAACAAAATATGATTTCTATTCAGGGATGGGGACCTTAAGGCCTTACATGTGTTTGCTGAATTGGTATTCCTTGTATTCCAAAAATGTGGGCATTGGTTATAAGATCATTTTCTACATCCATAATAAGGAGTATAAATATATAAAGTATAAATATATCCTTTTCTATAATCTCATTGTTGTCCATGGGGGTATATAAATAAACGGGTGTCTATTCTCATTTTGTCTTCATCAACATATCTATAATTTCTGCATTTCTGCTGGTACTTTAGTATTTCTTTCATTTTGAATCATTATTGACATTAATAGATTTATAATAAGCAGATACAGTGTCTTCTGTTTCCTCATAACTGTCTCATTTTCCAAATGTCTAATCTATATTATAAATCCCCTACATCTTTTTTGAATTCTTCACTATTTTTAAACTTAGATAGTGAGGACTCTAATTTACTTTTCAATCTTATCAAATTCTGTCTTTCTGAAATAATTAGGCCTATTAATTTAACAGAGCATTCGCCTAATGCCTCATTCAAATTAAACAAAAAAAGTTTCATCTTTTGAATTTAATCTGGAAGTTTTTGCTAATCTTAAACCTCTTAGAATGTGACCTAATTCTAAATATTTTTTCAAGGTGATTATATTACCAACCCTTTTATTTTTTTACTATATATATATGTTGAGTATACTAACTATATATATATATATACATATATATATATATATATATATATATATATATATATGTGTAAAGAATGAATTACGGGGTTTCGTTTATATAAAATCATCTGGATTGAGAGTGTTATAGGTGACTATCATTAATAATGATTTGTATTGTGAAATACTACATAAGTGAGTCCTCAATTTTGATTTTAAGTGATTAACCATAGACTCTTTATTGTATAAACATTATGTTTGAATATAGATCAGTTACTATGTAAATGTATACCACTGCTAATAAAATACATTGTGCAAGATTGTGGAGTTTTATGATTTATATAACTGAGAGACATTAATTGTTCAATCTCTAAAGAAACCCCTGAAGAAGTTGTTGTTGACAATGCGTTGGTTAATATGCAATTATGATTCAGAGTGAGCTGGATTGGCCATCAAGCCTCCTCATACAATAGCAATAAGAAGTGTAAAACATTTGATTTGTAATGGTCATAAAAAATAGGCATTTGCGAAAAGTTTGTTAACTTGTTTTATTTGAGGTTTAAAATTAAACATTTTATTTCTGAATAATTTTATGACAAATGAATTTATATACACCCCTGTGTATGAGAAATGAACTCATACCTGTATCATCTAAGAAAATGAAGGTTAATTAACAAAAGATCACTAGATTAGGATTTTCATATTCCATATTAGTTTGGTGTTCCCCAAAAACTAAAATTTCCTAAAATTACACATAGTCCATCTTGGCAATGGACCATTTTTTTTTTTTTGCTGCCTATTTATAAAATATTTGGAAATTTAAGCACTTTAATGCGTGTACTGTATGTGTGTTTGTGTGTGTGTGTTTGTGAATATATATATATATACACACACACATACACCTATATTACACTATAAATCATTTATTATATATATATATATATATATGTTTTTATGTGTGTAGTTCATCATCGTATTCTGGTTTTGATGAAGCCACCCTGAAGTGTTTTGGTTTGAATTCATTTTTGTTTTTGATTTGGTTACAGATTCCTTTAAAATCCCTGGAAATTGATAAACATTTATTTTCAAAAATTAATAAAAATCAGTAAACTAAATTCATGTGATTTGGATCTGTTTACATGCAATATAACTGACAATAGATTCGAAAGAGGTATCGGTACCTCTCAGAACTCCAAAGTGATTCTGAACTGGGACTAGATTCAACTTGCAAAACCTAAGTTCATGTGTATACATAGGGGGTTATTCAGACCTGATAGGTGGGCTGCTAATTTGCAGAGCCCTGTGATCAGGTAATCCCCTCCCAGTCAGAGTGAAATCCCACCCTGTGCAAGGCTTGCAAAAAGCGTGTGGAAATATCGCAGCCCTGAGATTAGCAGCAACTCCATACACAAGCCGCTCATTATTGAATGATTTTTCCTCTGTGTGCAGTCTATACCTAACCCAGGACTTGCTCAGTGGCTGCCATAGAAATAGGCTGTTCAAAGCCGGAGCTGACGTCACACAACTTCCCCTCAAATGCTCGGGCATGCTTGCTCTTTCCATGACATTCCCACCAAATGGCAGGTTACCACCCACAATCGCCAGCTTCCTGTTAATCAACTTGCTATACAAAGTAACAGGATTTCATTGCAGATGGCCTCATGCATGTGTCTTATGGGTTGTCAGTCGGAATAAACCCCATAGTTCAGGAAATCCAAAGCGCAGATCTCTAATGCAAACATATAGAATAACAAAAGGTAAGGCAAATCAAAAAATGTATTATGCAAAGAAAAGTATAAATCTATGCACTAAAGGACTCAAGAGAAAACCCTCAGGTCAGCCAGTGGGGGTGACTGCTGGTGTGTACACAATATCCAACGTGTATGATATGTTTGTCTGATATAACCTAATGTGTGCCCAGTTTTACAGTGGTAATGACAGCTCCAAACATACAGGTGAGAATTTTACTGTAACTACTATCTATAGTTGGGATCTGGGAAAAGAACCTAAATATAGCTAAGTGTTGTACCATTCACAATTACTTTGTGACATGTAGTGAGGATGTAATCCAATAGATGTAGCATGTGCACATGTAGCCATAGTAGTCTGGGCATCATCTGCCTGATGGATACTGTATTTTGTCTACTGATAAACAGACCACCTATTATGTATTCCCAGCTGGATTTACATTGTACTTCATGTCATTAAAAATGTTCAATCAGCTTCTGTGGTAGATTATTTTAGATAAATAAAAATAGAAAAACTCCCAATTCTTAGTGGATTCCCACATGCAAAAATAACTCGCCATTATTACATGCAGTAAAGTACACAGTGGGCTATTTTTTTTCTACAAATATTAATGTACATATAGATAAAGACATCACAATATGTGAGTTATATCCACAATAAATCTGGTATCTAAAAATAAATGACTTCTACCAAGCTATACATTTCCGTTTCAATGCTATAATCTCTATGTATTATCTGAAATGACCTGACATGGATAATAGGGCGGAGTGAAAAAACTGAAATTGAGAAATTCAAAATCGGCTAGTGTGGGAAAGTTGTGAATTGACCTGAATAAGAAACGTGCAAAAGAATTTTGATCTGAGTCAACATCTTCTGTTCTGGCAAGAGGCCTAAAGTTTCACTTTTTAGGTGAAAATAACGAAACCTATGAAGATGCTCCAATCTAGTTATAATTATGTCAGGATGTCTTAGAGTGGTTCATTAATATACTTTAGCATAGTAAAAAACAGTATGAGCTTGTCCTAGTGCAAAGTGACTGACTTGCGGGAGAAAAAATCCCTAATAATTGACCCATTTTCATGGTCACAATTGTGAATATTGTGTGTTTTCTCCTGAACGTGTTTATAATAGAAGAAGCACAAATACTCTAAATGGAATTTCAGTGACACTGTGTGAAATATAACACTGCATAATGGCCCTTAATCAGACCTGATTGCAGTACAAATTTGTTTTCAAAATGGGCAAAACAAATGCTGCATTGCAGGTGGGGCAGATGTTACGTGCGGAGAGAGTTAAATTTGGGTGGGGTGTGTTGAAACTGAAATCTATATTGCAGTGTAAAAATAATGCAGCAGGTATTTACCCTGCACAGAAACAAAATAACTCAACACAAATCTAAAGGTGGCCATACATCTACAGATCGATTGTCAGATCCGGCTGGTTGGAACAAATACCTGGTAATATCTGAATGACAGTTTTTGGCAGTTTTCCAGCATTTCAAAGCAAAGTATCAGCATTTCAAAGCATCCATTACCAATATTTTGTTCCAAACAGACAGATCGGACAATAAATCTGTAGATGTATGGCCACATTAACTCCCTCTGCACATGTTACATCTGCCCCACCTGCAGCTGCATTACAGCATATAATTATGCCAAAGATAAACCAATATATTAACAGTTAAATACATTAAAGTGCATTATGCTGTAATAAGTATTGCTGATCAATCCTGCCTAGCAGGGCCGTCTTTTTGTATGGGCTTAATGGGCACTTGCCCAGGGGACCCAGGCGTATAAGGGCTCTATGTTGATAGCTGAGGATCCCCTTTTTCCAGGTATACCAGAATTTTGAAAATCGGCCTTGGGGAATTGCAGATATCCAACTTCAAAGCAGCAGTCCACATCCGACCTGTTAATTACAGTTTCCAGTCATATTTCTCAGGTTCTCTCTGACACTAGCGGCTTGTCTCTATCATGCCCAGAACCAGAGATATCAGCCTTCAAGCAGCCGGTCCTTGCTCCAGCTCCAAACGTCTGGTGTAGTTTTATATTTTTGTCAATGGATTGCTCTAGCTCCTGATCTCTGATACCCAAGTTCCCAGCACCTCCTGAAAGTTGGGACTCTAGGTTTTTATACTAGGCTAAGGAATCTATTTCCAGATAATGGCGATATCTGCAGTCAAACAAGCTGCCCTTCCACCGGAAAATGCAGAATATTAAGCCCACTCCATTATCCAACCGTCCCCTGTGTATAAAACACCCCCTACCTCCCTGGAAGTAATTTACAAGGGACCCTTCATACAGCTCAGTGCCCCCTTCCACACATTAGTGTTCACCCTCCCACCACCTGTGCAGTAAAGGAGTAATTAGCAGAAGTTACTACATGTTGAATGGAAGATAGAGCACCCCCTGCCACCCGTGGGACATCACAGCTGCTGCTGATAGCACCCCCCACCCCTAGGAGGGGAGAATGGGTAAGGGCCCCAGTGCATTGCTTTGCCCAGGTGCCCACACTGCTGTTAAGATGGTCCTGCTGCCTAGAAATGAACACAGTGATTGGCATATATGTACTGCTGGACACCACTCATAGAATGATTAACTTGTTATTTTTTGAATCAATGTTTTTTTTTTTTTTTTTCCCTAAACATTAGATGTATTTGTTTATTTATTTACAGTTTCTTATATAGCTCAGCAGATTCCGTTGCGCTTTACAATAGTAGACAGTGATAAAACAAACTGGGTAATGACAGACAGACTTGGGGGTTAGAGGGCCCTGCTGCAAGCTTACAATTTATTACATCATAATACACTTCAACGTATTTAACAGTTAATATATTGGCTTATCTTTGGCATAATTATATGCTGTAATGCAGCCCAATCATGTTCCCAGTATAGGGGATGCAACACTGTTTTTCTGTCATTAAACAGAAGTGATATGTAAAATTATACATTAGACAGTTTACACTGTTACTTGTAAAACTTATTGTAACAGTTACTGTTTTTCAATAACAGACTGCAACAGTTATTTCTTATTTATATACACAGGATTGTCTATCTTTGTATATGCACTGCAAAAAGAGCAGCATAAATCCAATTTCATGTAGTTCAGTGACACTGTGTGAAATATAACACTGCATAGTGGCCCTTAATCAGACCTGATCGCAGTACAAATTTGTTCTCAAGATGGGCAAAAAAAATGCTGGACTGCAGGTGGGGCAGATGTAACATGTGCAGAGAGATTTAAGGTGGCCATACATCTACAGATTTATTGTCCGATCTGTCTGGTTGGAACAAAATCCTGGTAAAAGATGAGAGCAAATGACAGTTGACCATTTGCTTTGAAATGCTGAAAAACTGTCATTCAGATATTACCAGCTGTTTGTTCCAACCGGCCCAATCTGACAATCGATCTGTAGATTTATGGCCACCTTTAGATTTGTGTGAGTTATTTTGTTTCTGTGCAAGGTAAATACCGGCTGCATTATTTTTACACTGTAATTTAGATTTCAGTTTCAACACACCCCACCCAAATTTAACTCTCTCAGCACGTTACATCTGCCCCACCTGCAATGCAGCATTTGTTTTGCCCATTTTGAGAACAAATTTGTACTGCAATCAGGTCTGATTAAGGGCCATTATGCAGTTATATTTCACACAGTGTCACCGAAATTCCATTTAGAGTATTTGTGCTTCTTCTATTATAAACACGTTCAGAGAAAACACACAATATTCACAATTGTGACCATGAAAATGGGTCAATTATTAGGGATTTTTTTCTCCAACCAAAGTCATTCACTTTGCACTAGGACAATCTTGTACTCTCTTTTACTATGCTAAAGTATATTAATGAACCACTCTAAGACATCCTGACATAATTTTAACTAGATCGGAGCATCTTCATAGTTTTCGTCATTTTCACCAAAAAAGTGAAACTTCAGGCCTCTTGCCAGAACAGAAGATATTGACTCAGATCAAAAAGCTTTTGCACGTTTCTTATTCAGGTCAAGTCACAACTTTTCCACACTAGCCGATTTTGAATTTCTCAATTTCAGTTTTTTCACTCCGCCCTAGTGCTCATTGCTAGGGGGTTCTTGCTTGATGGCACCATAGTACCCATTACACATGATGCCGCACACCATAGTACCCATTACACATGATGCCGCACACCATAGTACCCATTACACATGATGCCGCGCACCATAGTACCCATTACACATGATGCCGCGCACCATAGTACCCATTACACATGATGCCGCACACCATAGTACCCATTACACATGATGCCGCACACCATAGTACCCATTACACATGATGCCGCACACCATAGTACCCATTACACATGATGCCGCACACCATAGTACCCATTACACATGATGCCGCGCACCATAGTACCCATTACACATGATGCTGCACACATAATGTCCCTTACACATGATGCTGCACACATAATGTCCCTTAAACATGATGCTGCACACATAATGTCCCTTAAACATGATGCTGCACACCGTAATGCCCCTTACACATGATGCTGCACACCGTAATGCCCCTTACACATGATGCTGCACACCGTAATGCCCCTTATACATTAAGCCACACATATATGCGTAATGCCCCCACATACTGCCACTTGTAGCGTCCCTTAAGCAATGCCCCCAAAACTGCCACTTACTGTAAATTTTTATATGAGCCTTCGCTGCTGCTGCAGGGAGAGATGGAGAGCGGTGCAGCTGCTTCTATGGGGAGAGGAGCAGAGCAGAGTGCAGCGCAGAGCACGCTCCCACTCCCCTCCTGGTGTCCCCTCTAGCCGAGTGGACATTTGAAATATTGTGCGCGCTGTTGTTGTGCGTGACGTCGGGGGAGCACGCCGGGCGCCGGCACCACATGATTAAAGGGGGGGGGGGGGCTGAGGTGAAAGTGGGGAGAATTGGAGCGGAAGCTGCAGGGGTGACAGTCATTGAAAGCTGGGCAGAGAGCAGGGGGCTGCCCGGCTGTATTCAGAGCACTGCAGGTCACGGCTGTTTGAAATAATACCTCTTTCACAACAGAAAATGCAAGGATTTACCTGGGAATATGGTCCCAGGATCATACAGGGACATTCCCAGGCTGACCCCTTATACACCAGCCTGCATTTTCTGGTGTGAGGGGGAGAGACAACCACTCCCCTCTCCCTACCCCCCTTTAACCAACCAGCTATATCTTCGTAACCAACTGACCCATTTGAGACCAGTATCATATTGAAGAACTTTTGAGTTGGCTTCGAATGATTTTGGTCCCGTGAAACTGGGCTGTTTGGTTCCAGAGAAATCTGCCCTCAAAGAACATAAACAGTCATGAAATTACATTTAAGAAATGAAAAAAAAAAAAAAACAGGTACTTGTGTATTTTGGCTGCGCCCCCGATGTCCGTCGTACGACGGACAGATCGCATCGCATCGCATGCCATGCACCCGATGGCATACGATGTGATGCGACGCGATTTTGACCCCCTATACGACCAAAAATCGTATAAGCACCCTAAAGGGTGCTTTTGAGCACCCAAATGGGAGCTTACAATGTTAAATGCACCCCCACGCCACCCCCCCACTATAAACGTGAACCCGAAGCGTGGCGAGCGCAGCGAGCCCGCGCGGGGCGGCGGTACGCGTCCTACGACCTTTTCATACCCCCACTATCCACGTCGGCGTGGAGTTGAGAATAGAATAGTGTGGCGAGCGCAGCGAGCCACCGAGCCCGAAGCGTGGCGAGCGCAGCGAGCCCCGCGAGGGGACGCGGATACCTTCACAGGTAAACGCGTCCCTTCGCGGGCTTCACAGGTATCCGCGTCCCCTCGCGGGGCTCGCTGCGCTCGCCACGCTTCGGGCTCGGTGGCTCGCTGCGCTCGCCACACTATTCTATTCTCAACTCCACGCCGACGTGGATAGTGGGGGTATGAAAAGGTCGTAGGACGCGTACCGCCGCCCCTCGCGGGCTCGCTGAGCTCGCCACGCTTCGGGTTCACGTTTATAGTGGGGGGGGTGGCGTGGGGGTGCATTTAACATTGTAAGCACCCAATTGGGTGCTTAACATTGTATAAGCACCCATTAGGGTGCTTATACAATGTTTAATCGCATCGCATCGTATGGCATTGTATGCCATGTACAATGGCATACAATTTCAAAATTGTATGCCATCGTGCACTATCGTACGATATCGCGTCGCATCGCATACCATCGAATACGTTATGGTATGCGATGCGATGGGCGCCGCAAAAATACACAAGTACCAAAAAAACGGTTTAACCTCAATATCCCTGGAACCAATTAATTCATATGGATCCAGCCTGGTATCAGATTGAAGGCCCAGCGATTTGGGTTCGAATGAGATCAACCTCGAGCTTCAGTGATGCAGAAGGGGGAACTGGCAGCCGTTGAACTGGGTGGGGGTCAGAATTAGCGGGTCCCATGTTATCCTATAGGGAAAACGTTCCAGCTTTGCCTGGCAGTATCTCCGGTTCCCAGGGGGCTAGAGACACGGGGCTGGGCTCGTTGGAAAGCCCCATCCCTCAGCTACAAAATGGGCTAATGGGTGGTCCTGTGCACCCCCGGACCACCCCCTAGATTCGCCTATGAGGAGGAGAGGGAACAGGGAGAGGAGGAGCAAGGTCAGAACAAGGGACCAAAAAGGACCCTTGTGGCCTTGCTTTGCTCGCCACGCTTCGGGCATGGAGGGCTTATTCCTTCACTATCCACGCCACCACTGGTTGCCTTTAGTAACTAGGTGACGATCAGAGCGAGCCACCGTGCCCAAAGTCTGACAAGCGAAGTAAGTCTGCGAGGGACCATTTGGGTCCCTTGTTCCAACCTTGTTCCTCCTCTCCCCGACCCCTCTCCTCCTCCGGTCCTTATGGCGAAGGGAAACTAGTCACAACCAAGCCATCACCCTCATTCTCCTGAGATGCTGGCCGCTTATGCGGCTGCAGCTCCCAACATGCGTCTCTAGAAAGGTAAGTAAAAAAATAATGGGTGCGTTTTGGCCAACCTCATCCACACACGATGCCACCATATTGGAACCGCCTATGCTGAAGATTGTTCTTTTGTAGAAGATAAAATGCATCAATAATTAACATTATTCTCTGCAAGTAAATGATTTATTTCCTAAATGTACTTTACAACAATGAATCTGATTTCTGAGTTAGAATTTGGTAGTAATGTGTCAGCATGGCCTGAATAATATGAATTATTAACTCACTAGTACAGTCCAATATTTTACTTAACAGGGAATCTTTAGTTAATGGACTTTCGTTATTATATTTAATTGATGAATCTTAGGGTTTATTAATTTCTCTTTATTAATTCTTTAATTTAGTTTTGTAATCACACAGGCCTAAGCTGACAGTGATGCAGTATATGCTCCATGCATTCTATGATGTAACAGTAAGAGTAGCCTTTCCCAACTGTATAATAGATTACAGTGTGTATGCAACAGTTTGCTCTAATGAGAAGTCCGGTGCTGCTTAGTGGCATCCGCTGAACAGATTTCTCATATATAGTAAATTCCGTTTCAGCACCTTCCTTGCAGAAAAGTATATTATAACTTTCTCATTCTCAATTTTAACATGATCTTTGCTAATTTTATTATCTGCCGCATGTAACTAAAGGATACATTTAGTAAGATAGGAGTTATATTGAAGATGGGATGTTGCCCATAGCAATCAATCGAATTCTGTTTGTTATCTTCTAGAAGGTGGTAAATCAATAAAAAGAATGAATCTGATTAGTTGCTATGGGCAACATCCCATCTTCATTAGAACAACATCTTTGTAAATGTACCCATTACACTCCGGTAGATGGTAGAATTTTAGTTTAAGTTTTATAGTATGAGTATAGCCCCGTACACACTAGACGATCCTGCCTGCGACCAATACGGTTAATGATATTGGCCACAGGCACGGGTGGTCGAATTGAGTGTACACACTAAACGATATTGGTAAACTTCATTCTGTGACGTCACCAGGACCCGCTGAACATGCAGGTCATTGGCTATATAACCAAAATCATCCCACATGTTCAGTAGATTCGATAAATGAATGCAAATTCATCAGCGATCAACTATGAATCAGGCCCAATGTGCGCATGTGCACAGCGTCTATTCACAGCTGCCCTGCTTGCATAATGGGGCCTGCCAGCTTCCCTCCCCCAGTGTGGGACCCTGCGGCCCACAGGTTGGACAGTCCCAAAAAAACAGTACTGTCCCTTGAAAATTGTTAAAGTTGGGATGTATGGTCTTCAGCATGAGTCCCTACACATTCCACGGGTGGGCCCTTCATGCCGCAAATCCAACACTGGCTATAATCTTGCATCCAACAGGAGACGGCATTAAAGTGAATTTGAATATTGTCATATTAATAAAAATTATTCTGAATGAGAAAAGATTCAGACTACTGCAACATGTGTCTCATCAGATGTACTAACAGTGCTTAGTACTGTGGCTTGTCCACAGTGACTTATTTACGACCTCACTAGCACTAATTGCTTCAGACTTTCCTTTTAAGTTTAGGCGCATCTAATAGTCTGTAATTTCTACAATCGTTGTTTCCATAAATTAACACTGATTTTCCATGTTGTTCCTTTTTTGCTTCATCAGCTTTCCCTTAGAAATGATTGGCCTATGCAGGGTGCATTGTCTGTAGCGGCTATTTGTAGTCCGCTGATGTATAGATCATGCTTTAGCTTTAATTACTGCATGGAACAGCATTAAAACTGTCGGATTCTAGTCAATCACTTTATTGAAGTTGGCATAATACTGTACATACTGTGCACTGCCTGGATGTGGGGCTACCTACACACACCTCCAGCATGTGGGAGCCACCTACTCAAACTTTTAGGATTTGGGGCCACCTACACACACTACCCTGACATGGGAGGGTCTTATAAAGAGTAAGCTAAAGCCTATAAACACAGGCCATGTAGACGAACCAGTATAAAGGCCCATATACACTAGACCGACATGTTCTAAGGACAAGTCGCACCCAATTTCCATGGCATGCTGTAGGCAGAGGCGGGAGATGGGCAGGGGAACAGTGAGAGCGGGGCAGAGGGAGCTGCAGGAGAAACACCCCCCCCCCCCCCCAAAAAAAACCACACAAATTAATGGGCAGCCACTGATTGACAGAGAGCTATCCCAGCCAATCAGTGGCCGCCTATTGGTTTGTACTTTGTTTTTTTTTTTAAACCCCCCCCCCCCCGCCCCCTTCCCCCTCCCTGCCCGGCTCCTCCCAGCATCCCCCTTCCTGGCTCCCTCTGCCTGGCTCTCGACATCCCCCGTATCGGATGTGATACATCGTGGGTACGGAAAAGTACCCACGATGTGCCACTGATGGCTGCACATAAGGGGGTTATTCTGATTCACTCAGTATGGCACAATCACTCTCTAATGGACAAATTGGACAAAACCATATGCACTGCGGGTGGGGCTTATATATAAATTATTATAAATACTGGCTGCTTTATTTTTACACTGCAATATAGATATCAGTTTGAAGTACACCCCCTACCCAAATCTAACTCTCTCTGCACATGTTACATCAGCCCCACCTGCAGTGCATATGGTTTTGCCCATTAGAGAGTGATTGTGCCTTTCCAAGTGAATCTGAATAGCCCCCAAGATGCACAAATTGCATAGTGTATGGGGGCCATAAGAACTAAGCATTTTTCACAATGCAATAACTACTGTACACTTCCAGCTAATTAGGCCCAATATAGAGAAATATTATTGTCTCTAGCAAAGCTTATTGTTTAGAGTTTAGACAAAATAAAGCTCTTTAACCAAGCTTTAAATAGTTGTCCCAATTTACAATTGCTGTCTGTTTTTTTTGCATAAATGTTCCTGATGAGTAAGCACTAGGTATAGCATATACATATTTTTTGGGGGGACAATTCAAACAGTCTGGTTTAAATGTTTAAATATTTTTTTTTAATTAAAAACCGGTCTACATTGAATGTCGAACGATGTTAATGTTCATATTTTAAAGTGGCTCAACATTGGATCTGCTACTATTGCTAGGGCGTTTGACCCTGACTAGACGTTGGGCTTGAAAGGGTTAATGGGAGTAGATTGGACAATTGGTGCTAAATCTGCTAAATGGAAAGAATGCTCCCCAATTATGGGGTTTGTAATTCTATTTTATGAAGCAGCTATATATATTTATTAATGCATTGTTCCGATTTATATAGTTACACAGGTAATAATAGTATGTAATGTATACACAACTGTGAACGAATTTATTTGTAATATTTAAAACAAATTGTATCCATTTTTAAAAATTGCGATTTCTGAGAAGATTGGTGCATAAGTGATAGTTTATCTTGTCGAGTAGCATCTATACTGCAAAGATAATAATTGCGGCCTTCATAAGTGTTCCACTTGCTGTGATCTAGGTATTTAATATAGATATGATGATATATACAGTATGTAACCAAATCATGCAAAGCTGTACAGACATAATGAAGAACTAGATACAGTACATTAGCCCAACGGCAGTTTCATTACATTATCTAAACCTGACATTTCTAACTGTTGATCGTATCAATGAAGCCGAAAAAATCCTTTATACAGATGGCAACAGAACTGCCATCCGCCAACTGCCGTTATCTGCTGTAAGAAGGCGCACGCGCACAAGACACTCGCACGCCCCGTTCTGACTGAGCCCTCCGTCGCCCTCTGCACCTCCCCTGCAGCCCCATCCCCCGATCCCTGCCCATCTTTCTGAAGCAGATATGGGCAGGGAAAGCACTCCCGACGCCGTGTTGACGGCGATGTGTATCTACGTCAGCCTGCGCCAGGTAAGGGATTCTGGCAATTCCATGAGCTGGCTGAGAGGCGCTCCATCTGTATACTGTTTAGGAGATAATTCTGACTGTATATGTGGCTTAACTCATAAACAATATACTGAGGGAGATGAGAGAAAAAGGTATACAACGCTTGGGTTAGACTGAATGATAACCAACTACAAGTGACAATAGAAATACATTTATTGCATAAAACATCAATTAGAGAATTCTCTATGAATAAAAAAGGGGGAAAGAAAAATTGGAGAAAAACAGTAAAAAACTGTATAGGTAATTTAAAAAACAGTCATTGCATGCATATTTGCTCCAGCGAAAGGAATGGCAGTCTGTGGGTACCAAGGTGTTAGGTATAATTACCAACGGTGATGGTCAGATGTGAAGACCTCCTATATTGCAGAAGGATAATCATGATGGTTCCGGTGTATTACCCAGCATGTGGATCCAAGTTAACTCAAGGTGTTTGGGTAGGATTGGCAGGTATGATGATTGGAGAAACACTGTCTGGAATCATTGCAGGTGGAAATTGAGATCTGTGGAAGCACAAGTGTGGAGGAAGCTGGTCTGGAATAGGAGTTCACCGAGGTGTTGGCTGGAGCAGGGTAAATGGTGAGGCTCAATGTGTTTCGACGTGGTAACACGTCTTCTTCAGGAGAAGTAGTACTAGGACTAAATAGAGCAGCACAAATCAGTGTGCCTATGGAATTCCTCATTTGACACATTACTTCTGAATAAAAGGACACTCTTTGGATTACATAGCTGCCAAAATCAAGCAGTTCTTATCTGCAAATAAAGCAGCAGAATCCAGCAAGCCCAAAGAATATGAGATATTTACTGCCATCGATACCTTTCTGAGTCACACAGTCTGCCGTAGCAGTTTACCTGCAAATAGAGCAGCATAATATACCTTTGTTCCACTCAAAAGAAATCCTCCATTTATTCAACACGATTGATTGCCACATAAGCTGCATAGTCGCTGTAACTTAACATCTTATAAGACAAGGCAACATTACCAATTGGAGTCTAACAAACTCTCTCCAAAATAACACCAAAATGTAGCACTCCCAAAGGTGATAGATATTCAGAGAGAGCAGAGTCTCACAGTACCAGTGTACCATAACACTAATAGTAAATATACTATTACAAGTGTCCGCAGTACCGACAGTACTGGCACCTTGTTACTAGTACTGGGGCACCACACAGCATTCAGATAAATCCCTAAAAATCGATCATAACTAAGAATTACACACACAACGCGTGCATCTCAATTTTATTGTTCAATGTTTGTTTAATGTGTTTATGTAGTTAACATTTTCACCTAAACGGTTTTAAATGATACAACATTAAAAAGTATATTTTACTCGTTATTTCTTCTTCTTTTTCTAGTGCTCCAACAAAAAAGACAATCCTTTCCCTTTTTTTTGTTTGTACCACCATAAGGGAGAACCTTAGGGTCAGATGTATCAAGCTTCAAAAGTGATAAAATAGAGAGTGATAAACAGTCAGCCAATCAGATCCTACCTGTCATTATTCAAAACCAGCCTGTAACATGGCAGGGAGGAGCTGATTGGATGGTTGTTTATCACTCTCCATTTTATCACTTTTGAAGCTTGATACATCTGGCCCTAAGTGAGACAAACACTTGAATCTGTATAGGTGAGAACACGGATAACACTTTTACACTGATTCGCCTGGTCGCACCCTGGATTTTGTACCCAGGGGCGACCTGGCTTGAGATGCATTTATACTGGCATCACTAACCAGCATAATGACAGGTGGGTGACGTTATGGAAGGTGGGTCCTGAGTTTGCAACTTGGAGATGAGATCATCTCCCAGCACTGGCTATTTCATTGCTGTACCGTGAGCAGTGCTGAATCCATGTTCAACCCTGCTCACTACCTAAGTTGAAATGCTCACTCAACTTTTCAAGTGGGTACACTGCACAATATTGTGGGTTGCTGTGTGTTCATGTGCAATAACCTGGGATATCTATGGCAGTGGTATTAGTGAGTCCAAACATGCTGTCCCTTGAGATCCCGCTATTATTATTATTATTATTATTATTATTATTGATGTTGTTGTTGTTATTATTATTATTACAGATTATTTATATGGCATTACAGGAGTTCAGCAGCACCTAACAGAATACATAAACTAAAGAGCAAAAACAAGAAAAACTACTTAAGCTGTGTCCATATGGTGAGAATTTGTGTTCGATTACGGCTATATAGTGAAAATCGAATGGAAACTGAATGGACAGCAAGCGTTTTCATCATCATTCGATGCCGATTTAAACTGGAATCGAAATGGATACACGCTCTTGATACTGTACAACCACATGGTTTGAACGAATTACTACCCATGTCTTGCTTCTTGTGAACCCTCTTTTCCGATGCCCGGGGCCCTACCCATCTATACACATTGTTGATAGACGGTCCCTCCACTTTGAAGAGCCCATCCGGCACCCGGACAAAGTGCACACCCTTGCTGGTAGCCCCCATTGTTTTATCATGTTCCCTTTACATAGTCTGAGATCTGGAAGACCCAGGTTGATCCATGGACTACTTTTTTGACTCACTTGCGGGTTTGGGCTTATTTAAGCCCAGCTTTCTTCAGTCGACCTTATTTGTACAGCATTGATAGCTTTGGACTTTCTCTGATAGCTTTGGACTTTCTCTGTTATTATTTATATGTATTGTTATTGCTGCCTGTCTCCGACACTTACCATGGTCCGCTGTTACGGATCTGCACGGCTTACCCTAGGTGAGATCACCTTATACACGGTGTCTCACCCATTCTACACACCCTACAGCGTCCCCATTCACTCCCTGTTTTTCCCCCCTTCCTTCACACACACACGGCTTCCCCTTTAGTATGGACTGTAGCCATAGGTACAGTTTTCACATATTGGGTCTTTCTCCTGACCCGCTAGTTGTATCTTCCCCCCTTCACTTATTTTCCCCAGCCTTTTACACACAGAAAGACACAGTACATTTCCATTATACAGCGCTCAGCTGTTTGCACATAGTTGCTTACCCAGCCTTGCCATATTACTTGACAAGGTCTGCGCACACTGGACGGATACATTCCGTTCAGCACCTTGGTTACACGCATTGCGTGTTCCCATCCAGATTCTCCCTTCAGCACCATGCACACGCTTTGCGTGTCCCTTTCCAGACACTCTTTTCAGCACCATGTACACACGCATTGCGTGTGTGCATCTAGACACTCTACAGCCTTCCCGTTAACGGCATCTCACAGCCGCGCATATTGCGCAGACAGCCCAGGGACCGTTCATGCTTCCCATATTAGCCAGCAGCACGCAGAGCTCCCCCCGGGAGCTGACTGACAGGTAATTGCACACAGTGATCTGGCGCTTCTTGCCGTTCACTGACCCGACTGACAGCAGCCGCCCGCCGTAGTACTACATGGACACAGTCCACATACGGGAAACGGCCGCAGCACACGCATACTACAGTTCCCCGCTCAGAGCCGGTCTGTGGTCATCCCGCTCCCTCATTCCCCTCACTTAAGGTGTACATGGTGGTAGATTGTTCACATGTTTGTACTTTCATAGACACCAGGGTCACTATGCACTTACCATGGTGGCTGATCTCCTCTATGTTTATTTACTTTGTCACTATGGTTACCAGGTACACGGTGATGGACACACGCCCCCGGTGAGTCAGAATCTGTCGGTGCAGCAGCGCCGATGATGTCATCAGTTCCTCGCCGGGTGCCAGCACGGTGGTGGTGTGCACAGAGTGATTTGACAGTTTTTCTACTATAAATGTGAGTAATGTTTGTACACTTATTATGTCTTGATAAAGGGCTACCCGCCCGAAACGTTGGCTTTGCACTATACCAGTGTCTTCACGTTTTTTGCATTGACTGCCGCCGTGCAGTTCTGAAATAATTCTTAGAGTGACTTCTGCTTGTTCGTACTATATATATATATATATATATATATATATATATATATATATATATATATATATATATATAAGTGTGTGTACAAAACTGCCAGCACTCCAATGAAAAAAGGACCTGGTCCCAGTGCCGAATGTACAAATATACACAAGTCCAAAGCAGAAAAAACGTCATTCAAAAGGCAATAGTGAAAAAATTATATTAAATGCATGGTACAACAGGTGACGTTTCAGGGTATAAGCCCTGTCCTGAGACCAATGCTGTAGGTTTGGTCTCAGGACAGGGCTTATCTATATACAGTATATACATCTGAGAGGCAACATATGACTGACATCCAGTATCGGCTTCAAAGAAGCCCCACCACCTGCAGTGAGTCAGTTTGGGGTGACAGTTGGTAGTATTGGGTGTGGCTTTCCTGTGACCTTTGCACTGTGCTGCAGTGCCATGCTATTGGTTACATCCAAATGTACAATGAGCCCCAAAGCAGTTAATAAAAGCTATGTGTACATGAAAACACGCTAACATGTCAGGGCTTGCTCATGTATTGTGTTTACAAATGGTTCCATGTAAGTGACCACAACAAACCTTATATATTGTAAAGATCATGTAGGCATAGGGATCAATGGGGCAGATGTATTAAGCCTGAATAAGAAATAAACTGGAGATAAAGTGAAGATAAAGTGAAAAGAGATAAAGCAC
Source organism: Crinia signifera (assembly GCF_055691185.1). Taxonomy (NCBI): domain Eukaryota; kingdom Metazoa; phylum Chordata; class Amphibia; order Anura; family Myobatrachidae; genus Crinia; species Crinia signifera. The sequence goes on along the minus strand of NC_139219.1, from coordinate 236,209,520 downwards.
CAGCCAATGAACTGTGTTTGAAAATGACAGTTGAGAGTTGATTGGCTGGTGCTTTATCTCCTAAAGAACTATAATATAGTATTGTACAATATTTCACACATATCAGAGCAGTGTAATCTGCCAATAATGTTACTAAATAACTACAATTTAAAAACAGCAAAATAAAGAGATTTTAGGCCTCCATTAAACAGTTTATCAGTATCAGTAAGAATGACCCTAAGGACAGGTCATGCAGAGTTTTATTGGATTAATAAATAATGGATATATTGTATACTGTACTATAGGTATTACATTCTGTGCCTTATGTATGATAGGCCTTATGGTCTATGCATTATAATACTACTTGAGTTCTCAGAAGCTGATTGGTTGCTGAGCTTGGAATTCTATGACATCACAATGTACAGTATGTTGTCACAGTCCCTGAGATTGGGCTGTGTTATCTCATTATAGTAGTGTTTGCCAGTCGAACCACTACAGTGAATTTGCGTTGCTGATTTTTTTAATCACAACTTGCTAATTTTTTGTGAATTTGGAAGAACTCCCGAGCCCCATTTCCCCTGGATGGTGGCCGGACATGGATGTGAGTATAGACATGTATTATTATTTCCTGATTATGAAGATGTATAAATGCAGTAATATCTACCTTTTAGGTTTGCCATTTCTCTCACCAGTGTTAGTGTTAGGTCATATTGCTGTATAAATACCGTACCTATACCTGAAGAATTACACAGATGGTAAGAGGGAAATTAGTTTTTCTAGTAGTTATTTATTTTCTTTGTAATGTTTAGTAAAGGACCCTAGATCTGATGGTTCATTAGTAGAGATAATTAGGACACATATAAAGGATTTCCCAATCTAGATAAATGGTATATTGTGCCCTGAAACATATCTAATGCCACCCAACTTATCTATCGTTGTCTTCCATAAATAACATTACAATGGGGCAATGTGTAGTTAGGGATACATTTATAGTAGTAAGATTGCCCACCATGGGATACAAACCATGGCTTGTACTTACAGTAGGCGGCTAGTATATCTGATCATGTGTCATTTGTCATTGCTGATCAGTGGTCATTTTGCTTTTGGGATTCAAAGCAGTTAAATTTGTACAGGAAAAGTCACACAGTTTCGAACCAAACTTTGGCCCTTATTCTGATTGATGCGGACTTTACCGCGTTCTTACGGATAGCGTCTTTACGGCGTCTGCGCATGCGTGGAGAACGCTACGCGCATGTGCCACGCCTTGACTCCGTACCAGTTCGGACAAAGCCCGTCCAAAACTGGTCCCCGCAATCAGTCGGGAAATAGGGGCGTATTATGGGCGTCATGCGGAATGACACATGGGCGTAGTTTCAAAGTGGGCAAAACGGGGCGGAAACATGGGCGGACACGGGGGAGTACACTTATGTTGGGGGGCGTACATTCGGAAACCACTCCGAATGCACGCGAGCAAAAAGGGCTGAAATGTGCGGTGTCCACAAGTGTACTATTGCTTTGCGGACACCACTCGTTCATGCGGTAGGCGAACGTACGCCTAATGACTACAACCATTAACACCTGAACCCAATACAATCTACTCCTTTACTCATTACTCACTAATAGGACGCTTGTCAGTGCTTTAATTGAAACCATTGCACTTGATTTGCTGTAAGGGTTAATGTGTGCAATGCATGTGTTAGGCATGCTTGTAAGGATATATTGGAATCTAATTGATTCCATTTCCAAATAAGCAGTTTTTTATGAGGATAGGTAATTGAATAAGTGGGTCATGTGATGTCTTGCAGAAGATACTTCATAGTGGGTTGTTTGGCGTAAATACTCCGCTTACGTGCGGTAGCACCGCTTGGCTCCCGGTCGGATGCGGTATTCCCGAGCATACTCTGTAATACTCTGTAATACCGTGCCGAATCGGAGTGTTTCTCCCGCACACGCATGGTTTGTATGTCGTCCGTAAACACGCCCTGTTCTTAAAGAGTGAGTCCGTCCGAATGCGGAGGACACGTGGGCGTTTCTACGGACGATGGCCGCACGCGGCAAAACACCGTGGCGTGCGGACCGCTCCGTAAGAATGCGGGAATTTCCGCACAGATCAGAATAAGGGCCTTTATATGGATTTCATGCCATTTGATAAATCCCACAGCATACCTCCCCACATGACAGTGGCGTAAGTTTATAACAGAGGCCCGGAGACGAAAATGTGATGTTGCCCCCCCCCCCCAAACAAAAATATAAAAACCCTGCCTACTTAAGACTATTGGTTAGCCATCCTAATATGCAGACACACCCCCATAGGCATATACACACAGACACACATATACACACACACAGTGGCGGATTCAGGGGGGGGGCACCTGGGCACGTGCCCCCCCTGTCATTTATTTTGTAGCTGAGGATCAGGGCTTTCCAACGAGCCCAGCCCCGTGTCTCTAGCCCCCCGGGAACCGGAGATATCGCCTGGCAAAGCTGTAACGTTTTTTCCCCATAGGATAACATGGGACCCGGCAATTCCGACCCCCACCCGGTTCCGACGGCTGCCAGTTCCCTCCCTGGCATCACAGAAGCTTGTCGTCGATCTCGTTCAATTCCAAATCGCTAGGCCTTCAATATGATACCAGGCTGGTCCATATCGGTCAATCGGTTCCAGAGATATTGCGTGTAAACCGATTTTTTTATTTTTGAAATGTAATTTCATAGCTGTTCATGTTCTTTGAGGGTAGATTACTCTGGAACCAAACGTTACAGTTTCACTGGACCAAAATCATTCAAAGCCCACTCAAAATTCTTCAATATGATACTTGTCTCATGTAAATGGGTCAGTTGGTTCCGAAGATATAGTCGGTTAAATGAGATAACTGGTTAAAGAGGGGGAGGGGTGGTTTTCTCTCCCCCTCACACCAGAAAATGCAGGGACTAGGCTGATGTAAAAGGGGCCAACCTGGGAATGCATTTTCTGGTGTGAAAGGGGTATTATTTCAAATAGCTGGGACCTGCAGTGCTCTGAATACAGCCACTTCTGCCTGGCGGCGGCTGTCCCCCATTTACCGTGAGAATGTATTCCCCCTTGGCAATGAGCATGTAATCCCACATGGCAACGAGCATAAAACCTCTGGCAATGAGCATGGAACCCTTGGCAATGAGAATGTAGATAAGCAGCACTTATGTAGCATAATTTTTAATAGGCATTATGGTGTTTGGCATAATACATAATGGACATAATGGCGTGTAACTTAACGTGTAATGGACATTATGGTGTAAATGTTTAATGCGCACCTTTGGTGGAAAATGTCCCTGTTTATGAAGCGTATTGTGAATTTTGGCACAATCCATGTGGCATTATGTGAATTTTGGCCCAATCCGTGTGGCATTATTTGAATTTTGGCTCAATCCATGTGGCATTATGTGAATTTTGGCTCAATCCGTGTGGCATTATGTGAATTTTGGCCCAATCCGTGTGGCATTATGTGAATTTTGTCTCAATCCGTGTGGCATTATGTGAATTTTGGCTCAATCCGTGTGGCATTATGTGAATTTTGGCTCAATCCATGTGGCATTATGTGAATTTGGCTCAATCCATGTGGCATTATGTGAATTTGGCTCAATCCGTGTGGCATTATGTGAATTTTGGCTAAATCCCTTTGGCATTATGTGAATTTTGGCCCAATCCGTGTGGCATTATGTGAATTTTGTCTCAATCCGTGTGGCATTATGTGAATTTTGGCTCAATCCGTGTGGCATTATGTGAATTTTGGCTCAATCCATGTGGCATTATGTGAATTTGGCTCAATCCATGTGGCATTATGTGAATTTGGCTCAATCCGTGTGGCATTATGTGAATTTTGGCTAAATCCCTTTGGCATTATGTGAATTTTGGCTCAATCCGTGTGTTATTACAGTATGTAAATTCTGGCTCAATCCATGTGGCATTATGTGAATTTTGACACAATCCATGTGGCTTTATTTGAATTTTGGCTCAATCCATGTAGCATTATGTGAATTTTGGCTCATTCCATTTGGCATCATGTGTAAGGGGCAAGTATAATGGGGTCTAGTATTTTGTTGCATAATGTGTACAAGTTGTATATGGTGTTGTACACTACACTCAAGGACATGCCCCTTGTTAAGTGGCCACACCCCCTTTTCTGGAGCGCGCCTTCGGCGCACGCACAACTGCATCCTTCACTTTTGTCGCCATGGTGAGCCTGCGTACTTTAAATGCCAGGGCCTATTTTTAATCCCATTCCCACCCTCTCTCTGCCGCTCTCTTAACATGTAAACTGGCATTACTAACACCGCCCCTCCCCCACCTAAACCCTCTTTTATCATGGTGCCCCCCCTGTCATTTTATCCTGGATCCGCCCCTGCACACACATATATACACAGCCACATACGCACATGAAGCCACATGTATACACACAGCCACATACATCACATGTACACACACTGCCACATACATCACATGTATACACATACAGTAGCTACAGTAAACATGCACATACACCCACAATTATACGCTGCCACATACACACACAAACACATGTATACACACACAGCTACATATGCACATACATCCACATGTATACACACAGCAACATACACATATGTATACACACAACCACACACACACATGTATACACACAGCCACACACACAGCAACATACACACATGTATACACACAGCCACACACACACACATGTATACACACAGCAAAATACACATATGTATACACACAACCACACACACATGTACACACACAGCCACACACACACACACACACAGCAACATACACACATGTATACACACAACTACATCTGCACATACACCCACACCCACATGAATACACACAGCAACATAAACATATGTATACACAGAACCACACACACACACACATGTATACATACAACCACACACACATGTACATACACTGCCACACACACATGTATACACACAACTACATATGCATATACACACACCTCTGTAAACACACAGCCACATATGCACAAACATCCCAAATATGCACACAAAGCAACACATGCATACTGTATAAACACATACCTCCCAACTTCTGTGCTGGTGAAATAGGGGCAAAGCCGCGCGAGCGTCTGAAAAGGGGGCGTGGTGTATGCAAATAAGGGCGCGGCTTATGCCAATTAGCCGCAACCTCATTTTCATACGAGAATAGACGCTGTGCGCATGCACACAGCGTCTATTCTATTAGATTGGGGGGTCTCCCAACTGCCACCCCCCGCAGCGGGACAATACCTGCCGCGGGTGGGACAGCGGGACAGGACCCGAAAATCAGGACTGTCCCGCTGTAATCGTGACAGTTGGGAGGTATGTAAACATAGACCTATATAGATACACAGACACAGTACACATAAATAGTTTAACAAGCACTACAACTGCCCCCTCTCACCTATAAAAGAAGCATCCGTCCATAGTGTAGCATGAGTTAGAAGATTGTGTGGGATTGAGGTGAAGAGCTGGACGGAGGAGACAGGGACTGTGTGACAGGAAGTCCCGCCTCCTCCTCCTCTCACTGAGATGATGAGATCGTGGAGCAGTGCTGCTCGCCTGATAGAGTATTCTGGCTGGCGTGCAGGGGGTGGTGTTTATCGGAGGCAATGGATGTCAGGCCGCTGAGTATCCCCTTCAAACGTGGCGCCCGGCGGCAAAAGACTCCATTGCCTCCGAGACTTACGCCACTGCGTGGCCCATTCCCGGATGGACAAAATGTTCCATCCCTCTTGATTTATGATTATAGTTTTCTAGGCTGAAACACCTTTCTTATCAATTAGCAATTAGAAATCATGAATTAAGAAGGAAGTCCCGCAACAGATACGTAAGAGAATAAAATCCTGAAATCATAGTGTGTGTATAGGAAAAGCCAAATATCATAATAAAATTCACACAAGGGCGTCAGGATTTTTTTAATACACTTTATAATGTTTCCATCTTTATCAAGGCATTTTACATAATTTTCAGCTTTTTTAAATGCATTTGCAATGAGTTCTGGCTTTTTCAGTACCCTTTACATGATTTCCGGGCTTATTCAATGCATTTACAATGATTACCGACTTATTTCATTTATTTACAATGGTTTTTGGCTTTCTATGTGCATTTACTATGATTTTCAGGCCTTTTTTTAATACACTTAACATGGCTTTGGCTTATTTAATGCATTTACAAGGTTTGCATTTTTGGTGTCTTTCTTCTCACCTATACAAAGTTATTATACCTGCCCCTTGCACACTGGAAAGTGAATCTTTTTCTTCTGGCTTGCTGCCAATGTCTCAGAAACAACTGGCAATTCAGTCATTACATCATTAGTACTTTAAATCTATTATTGTTCTGTCCTAATGAGTCTAATAAACTGATCTTATATAAATTCCATCTTTTTATTTTAAGGAGAAGAACAACCCTAGCTCGTCCCTCCCTAGTGGTAAGTATGCTGTTTATGTTGTTTCATTATAGTACTATCTAGGTTAGGTCTATGCTAGAGGTTCATGGCTTGTATATTTTGTTACATCAGTGCCTGTGTATGTGAAGGCACCCTGCAAATCCATATGTGATAAGGAGAGAACAGTGTGAAAACATGTGACATAGCACCTCCCCCACACACACTCTCCTTGTCGCATATGCCCCCCCCCCCCCACCACCACCACCACCACCATTCTACCATTATCACCTGTAACCCAAGGCCCTCACCACCACCCATTTACCTTGCAAGCAGTGACAGACTTGGCCGGGATTTGTGCACGCATGCGACGTGATGTTGCATGTGTACACACACCAGGCACATGTGGGAATGTGCATGCCAGACATGCGTGCGCTGCCTATCCTGGCTTGCAGGGGGTAGAGGGGAATAGCCGCATGTGATGCCCCTCTCTCCTGGACCCGACTGGCGCACGAACCCGTCGTGAGTCCAGTGACTCTCTCTGTCTGCCATTTGGGAGATGGAGCCTTCACATTGGGGTAACAAATCGGCCCCTCTGGCATTTGCCAAAAGTTCCAGGTGGCCAATTCAGCCCTGCCTGCAAACCAGACACATGGGCATTGGGGCAGGTGACGGTGTTTCCACAGAGCCTCTTGCTTGTTGTGGCACACATTATAGGAATAATATGCTATTATATAGCATCCATGGAAGATTCATCCCTGGTTCATGGCATAGCCTACAACATAGAACCAATATCAGCAACTACTACATCTTTATTTACACGTTCATACAAAAGTTCCTAAATATTTATAATATGATTGCTAGGCTGTTATATAATTCTATAGCTGTACTAAGGATATGATGACATACATCTAATTTCTAATATACAATGTTCATCCTGAAATAACAGGGAATAAAAGAAAGAGGGATGATGAACCCTCCCTGGCCAAGGTTAAAGATCTGCCTTGTAAGTATTATTCTCCTATCAATACAAATGTGTTCTGCCTGACCAACCAGAATTGTTATGGCTATAATACAGAGTCTAAATTCTACAGTATATCTAAGTGATGTAAAAAATGGAGTTAGACCATTCAGGGCCCAGCATGAGCTTTAGAGGGTCCTTATAAAATGCTTGCGTAGCAAATAGTTTCTATACGTCTTTTGTAATGGAACCATTCATTATAATGGGTCTAAGAGGGATGGTGTTGGTCCCTGGAGCTTTAGCTTCTTCCTATGGGAATTAGTGCCAGCTTGGGAATACCTGTTCAATCTGATTCCTCTGATTCCTCAGCACTTACTGCCCTGTGTCTGTAGCATGTGTGACCTCAGGACATGCATGCACAACCAGCATCCTAAGGAAAATTGCATGTCAAGAGTGTCCTTTGGCCCATAGTGTCTTACCTACCTGCATCCTATGCAGCGGTGTAGCTAGGTGCCATGGTGCCCGGAGCAAGGGCATATTTCGCGCCCCCCCCGGTAATGAATTGGGGGCGTGGCTAACATGTGTTGGCATGTTATATTTGAAAATAAAAAATTAAAAAAATAAGACACTATATAAGATGCTGTAACGGAATCTGCTGCGCTATATAAGACGCTGTAACGGAATCTTCTGCTCTATATAAGAAACTGTAACGGAATCTGCTGCGCTATATAAGACGCTGTAACGGAATCTGCTGCGCTATATAAGACGCTGTAACGGAATCTGCTGCGCTATATAAGACACTGTAACGGAATCTGCTGCGCTATATAAGACCCTGTAACGGAATCTGCTGCGCTATATAAGGTGCTGTAACGGAATCTGCTGCGCTATATAAAAGACACTGTAACGGAATCTGCTGCACTATATAAGGCACTGTAGCGGAATCTGCTGCGCTATATAAAAGACACTGTAACGGAATCTGCTGCACTATATAAGGCACTGTAGCGGAATCTGCTGCGCTATATAAGACGCTGTAACGGAATCTGCTGCGCTATATAAGACCCTGTAACGGAATCTGCTGCGCTATATAAGACGCTGTAACGGAATCTGCTGCGCTATATAAGACACTGTAACGGAATCTGCTGCGCTATATAAGACCCTGTAACGGAATCTGCTGCGCTATATAAGGTGATGTAACGGAATCTGCTGCGCTATATAAGACCCTGTAACGGAATCTGCTGCGCTATATAAGACCCTGTAACGGAATCTGCTGCGCTATATAAAAGACACTGTAACGGAATCTGCTGCACTATATAAGGCACTGTAGCGGAATCTGCTGCGCTATATAAGACGCTGTAATGGAATCTGCTGCGCTATATAAGACGCTGTAACGGAATCTGCTGCGCTATATAAGACGCTGTAACGGAATCTGCTGCTCTATATAAGACGCTGTAACGGAATCTGCTGCGCTATATAAGACCCTGTAACGGAATCTGCTGCGCTATATAAGACCCTGTAATGGAATCTGCTGCGCTATATAAGACCCTGTAACGGAATCTGCTGCGCTATATAAGACCCTGTAACGGAATCTGCTGCGCTATATAAGGCACTGTAACGGAATCTGCTGCGCTATATAAAACGCTGTAACGGAATCTGCTGCGCTATATAAGACACTGTAACGAAATCTGCTGCGCTGTATAAGACACTGTAACGGAATCTGCTGCGCTGTATAAGACACTGTAACGGAATCTGCTGCGCTATATAAGACACTGTAACGGAATCTGCTGTGCTATAAGACACTGTAACGGAATCTGCTGCGCTATATAACATGCTGACAGCTGTACATAAAGATAAATAAATAAAGATAGATAGATATATACAGCACAGCAGGCCAGGGCAGCAGCAGAAGCCTGAGATTCACTCTCTCCCCCCCCCCCCCCCTATTCTTTAGCTGTAACAAAAAAAAAAATCAATCCACCTTGAATAATGATAAGGCACGGGTGGCAGCCAGCAAGACACCTTCTCCTCCTCCAGGCTACAGCCAGCGCTTGGGAAGGCTGATGACGCTGCTGTAGCCAGGGAGGGGGTCAGAGACAGCAGGTGACTCTGGCTGCCACTGGGAGGAGTCTGTACTGTGTCAGTGGAGTGCTGCCTGCTACGCTGCCTGCGCTGCCCGGAAGCCGGACTGAGCAGCAGCAGCAGCAGCAATTCAGGAGGAGGACTCGGTGTCTGTCAACACGCCACCCGGCCTCACCGCCCGTGACGCTTGGCGGCAGGGACCGGGCGAGCAGGGCAGGCGCCGGGCAGGGCAGCCGCCGGCGCTGCACACGCTGCCTGGCCAATTAGTATGCAGACGTCACACGGTCACCACAGCAGGGATCATTTGCGGAGGGGGGGCGGGCCGGCGGCGCCAGTCAACCAATCGGCGCCCGGAGCAGGAGCTCCGGTGGCTCCGCCCTCCCTACGCCTCTGATCCTATGGGAGACTTGTGATTCACAGTGGAGTCTCATGCTGCCCTGGAATGTTCCAGAAATCCCCCAAACTCCCCACTGCTCCTATCCATATGCTTGGTTCCATAACCATGTTAATTTTTAGTCTGCATCTGTACGGGATGCAGTTAAAATCCCGGCAGTCGGGATCCCGGCGTTCAGAATCCCGACGCCGGAATCCCGACCGCCGAAATGCCGACACATTCTCCCTCCTGGGGTGTCCATGACACACCTGGAGGGAGAATAAATTAGTGTGCCGAGCGTAGCAAGGCGGCCAATAGCGGCATTCGGGGGCGGAGCCGCACGATGTAAACAAACACCGTGCGGCTCCCTCAGAGTCCGGTCTGGTTTCGGGGTGTCGGGTTTTTTTTTGCCAAGACACTTACCTGGACTACGTCGCGCTGGGACAGGTGAGTATGGTTTCCTTCCACAGCTCCCACATGGATTTCGTCGGATCCGGACGCCATCGCCGACAGCGACGTCGACATGGAGGCAGAAGACGACACAGGACCAGGACATCAGGGCTACCTACGGAAATAAGATAGGTAAGTATTAGTATGTGTGGGCTTTGTATGTATTAAAGTTTTATTTTAAATGTGTGTCAGTGTGTTTTGTGTACTATTTTTTTAACTGTGGAACTACAAGTGCCAGTGGGCCCTTTAATGCCCAGCATTCTGGGACTTGTGGTTCTCCAAGTCCCAGCTTGCTGGGGAGGCTTGCTGGCACTTGTAGTGCCACAGTAAAAAACAATAGTTTAATCTATTTTTTTACACCATTTATCAGCTCGATGCCCACCGCCCAGGGGCATCGAGGACAGCACCAGGCTTCAGCCTGGTCAGGTAAGTCCTGGAGGGGGGGGACCCCTTCATTGGGGGGGTCCCCACTCCCCCAGGGCCCCTGGCCAGGCTGACTGGTCGGTAGGGTTAATGCTTTGGCCGGGGGGACTTGCATAAAAAGTCTCCCCCCGGCTGTGGCATTACCCTGCTGGCTGGTTTTGCCTGGGGCTGGTTCTTAAAATACGGGGGACCCCTAGTCATTTTGTCCTCCGTATTTTGGGAACCAGCCCCGGACCTGGAGCCTGGGGCTGGTTGTTAAAAATCGGGGAACCCCTATTTGTCGGGTTCCCTGATTTTTAATTACCGGCCCCGGCTCCTTCAGCCTGGTGCTGGTTACAGCTGTGGGGGGGACCCCACGCCGTTTTTTTTTTAAATTTATTTATTTTTCTATTTTTTTACACTGCAGCCTGCACGGATCTGACTGATCCGTGCAGGCTAAAACGCAAATAGAACAGGAAAATGGTGTTCTATTTTCCTGTCGTATTTGCGTGGGTGTTTCACACCACTTAGCAGCCGTATTATCAGTACGGCTGCTTAGTACATCAGGAACCACCATTCTTTTGAATGGTGATTTCTGTCGTATCCTATCGATGGTGTAGGACATTCGTATTTGTAACTACAAATACGAATGTCCCATCTTTAGGACTACGAATTGTTGTATTTTTGGGATAGTAAATCCCGAAAATACAAATTCGTAAAAAAAAGGTGTATTTCTCCCTACGAATACACCTTTTTTCTACGAATCCATTTTGGTAAATGTCCCCCGATGTGTCTGTGATGGGATAGCTCTGCATTGCCCATAGCTGTGCGCACTTAGTTATGGAACATGTGTAGTAAGATAACACATAACATATGCTCTGCACAAAGACGTCAGCTCTGAATCAGCCCATGTGTGTGTAGGAGCAAATATGGAATAACATTTGCATTGTACCTATCAGGTTATAAGAGAAGAAGGATTGAACTCCCCACAACAAGTGTGGCTACTTCTGGATCAGGTAATTATACTGTTTCTTACTTGTTATTAGCTCAGTAATAAAGGGACTTATTCTAGTTCACTCTTTCTGACAAAATCCTTCTTAGATTGACAAAACCATGTGCACTGCAGGTGGGGCAGATGTTACTTGTGCAGAGAGAATTAGATTTCGGTGGGGATTTACTTAAAAGTGAGATCTATATTGCAGTGTAAAAATAAAGCAGTCAGTATTGACCCTGCACAGAAACAAAATACCTCACCCAAATCTAACTCTCTCTGCACATTTTACATCTGCCCCCCCTGCAGTGCACATGGTTTTGTCCAGCTAAGAAGGATTTTGTCAGAAAGAGTGAATTAGAATAAGGCCCAAAGAGACTGACATCTTTCAGAGATGCATTATAACAATTATGGTGTTTTACACCAGATGTATCAAAATTCAAAGTGATAAAATGGAGAGTGATAAGCAGCCAGCCAATCAGCTCTTACCTGTCATGTCAAAGGATAGGTTTGAAAAATAACAAATGGAAGCTGATTGGCTGGCTGTTTATCACTCTCCAGTTTATCACTTTTTAAAGTTTGATACACCTTGCCGTTACACCCAACAGGTATCCGTATACTATAGGGAACTTCTATAACATGAAAATTGCCATGGACAGAATGTCAGCAGGTCAGGTACTTGTTTCCTAGCACGGCCACAATCGCGGGCATCGTGTACCTTAAAGTTAAGGTACACGATGCCCGCGATGGACCCGATTTCCTTTGAAATCAGGTCCATTTTGCCGGCAAAGGAAAAATCGCGGGCATCGCGTCGGTCGCGGCCATTAACATTGCCCCCGACGCGATGCCCGTGATTTTGCCATAGGCTTCAATGTTAAAATTATCATAAAATAATTTTTAACATTGAAATCGGGAGCATCGCGTCGGTCTTGTGCCATTATAATGGCACAAGATGAGATGGACTTGATTAAGTCCATCTCACATAGGAAACAATGTGAAATGGGCCAATATGACCCATTTCACATTGTATATGGCCCCGTCGTTACCCCACGATTGACGTGAACCCGAAGCGTGGCGAGCGCAGCGAGCCCGCCAGGGGCGGCGGTGCGCGTCCTCTGACCTTTTCATTCCCCTACTATCCACGTCGGCGTGGAGTTGAGAATATAAAGTGTGGCGAGCACAGCGAGCCACCGTGCCCGAAGCGTGGCAAGCGCAGTGAGCCTCGCGAGGGGACGCGTATACCTGTTAAGCTCGCCACGCTTCGGGCTCGGTAGCTCGCTGCACTCGCCACACTTTATATTCTCAACTCCACGCCGACGTGGATAGTAGGGGAATGAAAAGGTCGGAGGATGCGCACCGCCGCCCCTCGCGGCCTCGCTGCGCTCGCCACACTTCGGGTTCGCGTCAATCGTGGGGTGGCGTTCAGGGTGTCAAATTGGGGGTGTAGGGAATATTTTACATTGAATCAAATTTAAAATCGGGTCCCAGGGACCCTATTCACATTTGATTCAATTAAAAAATCGGGTCGGTCGCATCGGTCGCATCGCATGGAAATCGGTGTGGCCGTGCTAGGAAACAAGTACCGCAGGTCAAATGTTGACACTAACATAATGTTAACATTGTCAGCCCTTTGTTAACCCTTACTGCAGCCTAAACATAACCCTGAAATCAGTTATTGACACTTGTGTTTACATTCACAGTGTTGACATTATGACAATGTTGGCATTCTGTCAGTGTCAACATGTCAAACAGACACCCCACCCCCTGTGTCCCATCTCCTTCCCACTGCCTTGGATACCTCACTCACCTCTGGGGTCTCATTACCAAGGTCAGCACTGAGTAGGAAGATGAAGCTGGAGGTTATATAGCGCTCAGGCTGGCAGGAGATGGACCATCTGCCCTCATCCATGGGAGATCCATCCCTGGTTCATGGCTTAGCCTTCACATGGAACCAATAGCAGCAGCTTATACATCTGTATTTACACGTTCATACAAATATTCCTACATGTTCCTAATAGGATTGCTATGCTGTTATATAATTATATAGCTGTACTAAGGATACAATATATAATATACAATGTCCATTCTGCAATAACAGGGAACAAGAGAAAGAGGGATGATGAACCCTCCCTGGCCAAGGTTAAGGATCTGCCCTGTAAGTATTATTCTCCTATTAATACAAATGTGTATTTGCCTGACAGACTAGAATGGTTATGGGTCAGGTAATGGGTGGAAATGAGTTTCTGTCTTTTGTAATGGACCCACTATTTTATAATGGGCCTAATGGGGACAGTGTTGGTCCCCGGGGGCCCTAGTATCTTCCTATGGGAAGGAGTACTAGCTTGGGAATAGGTATTCATCTGATTCCTCTGATGCCTCAGCACTAAGACCCTAATTCAGGATGGTTAGTAAGCAGCAAATATTGCTAATTACCAAACACCTGAGATGCTGCCCACCGCCTGCTGATTCCCCTGCCACCAAATCCCCCTGGTAACATGTGAGGGAACGGGAACACATCCCCTCGCATGCAGCAGCTAGCAGGAGAAATCATTTGATGGCTGCCAACCAGGGCCGCCGAGAGAGGGGGGAGTGGGTACTAATTACCCGGGCTCAGGCTTGCTGGAGGGGCCCTGGTCCGATCTGTGCTGACAGCAGGCTCAGCATTAGCGTCTCACTGACGGTGTGAGAGGTCATGCTGAGCCTGCTGTCAGCACAGCACATGCTGTAGGTGTGTGCTGCTGCTGCTGAGGTGGGGGGTTGAGGGATGACTTTAGAGTGTTTTTTTTATCACCCACCTTAAACATTTTGGGGGTGTGACCTTATCACAGGAGGGCCACGCCTCCCACAATTAGGCCATGCCACCCAATTTGACCGTTCCCGGCATACTTCTCAGCTGCCCTGCTGCCAACCATCGAATGATTTCTAATTCCTTCGCAAGTAAAAGTCAGTCTCAACTGACATTTTTATTTCCGAGTACTAGGATGAAGACGGGGTGAGTGGCTGATGTCCTGTGACCTAACCCTAACCCCCCCCCACCCAACAGGCATCGGCCCACCCGTGTCCCCAGGAGAACGCCCAGCATTATTTCCATGCGGAACGCCTATAAAACGCTGGGCGTTCCCCTGGTCCGGCCCTGTGTCTGCCCCATCTCTCCCTCCCTGCTGCGAACGGCCCGGTGAGCGTGTAACTCGCTGACACTGATTGCTGCGCACAGACGTCAGCTCTGCATCATCCCCTGTGTGTGTGTAGAAGCAAATACGGACTAACATTTCCATTGTACTTATCAGGCACTAAGAGAATGAGGAGTGAAGCCCCAACAACCAGCGCGGCCGCTTCTGGATCTGGTAATTATACTGTTCCCTACTTATTATTAGCCCAGTACTAAGAGTCAGGCATCTTCCAGAGACACATTATGGCAATGGTGGTGTCTTACCCTTACACACAATAGCTATACTTTATACTATTGGGAACCTCTAGAACATGAAAATTGCCATGGTCAGAATATCGACATGTCAAACATACACCCTCCCCTGGGTTCCATCTCCATCCCGCTGTCCTGGATACCCCACTCACCTCTGGGGTCTCATTACCAAGGTCAGCACTGAGTAGGAAGATGAAGCTGGAGGTTATATAGCACTCAGGCTGGCAGGAGATGGACCATCTGCCCTCATCCATGGGAGATCCATCCCTGGTTCATGGCTTAGCCTACAACATGGAACCAATGGCAGCAGCTTATACATCTGTATTTACACGTTCATACAAATATTCCTACATATTTATGCTGTTATATAATTATATAGCTGTACTAAGGATACAATATATAATATACAATGTCCATTCTGCAATAATAGGGAACAAGAGAAAGAGGGATGATGAACCCTCCCTGGCCAAGGATAAAGATCTGCCCTGTAAGTATTATTCTCCTATCAATACATCAATACAAATGTATTTTTGGCCTGACAGATAAGACTTGTTATGAGTCAGGTAATGGGATTTGGCATATGACTTAATACATAGACCAGCGGTTCTCAAACTGTGGGTCCTGACCCCAAAGTGGGTCCCTACCTTCTCAGCATGCTGTCGCGACTCCATGTTGCTGACCATCAGGCTGATGACTTTTCTAATCTCAGTCAGTGATTCAAGGAGTCTGAAAAATCTGTTGAATTGTCTGTTATTTTAGACTCCTCCCATCATTTTGTGCCTCCACAATTAGTGTTCATTCTAGCACCCGCTATCTTTGAAAACCCATGCAGTTCCTGTTCCCTGCCTGGGGTGTCGCTGTCTGCTGTGATGTTTCTAGCACATGTCTGGTTTACAAATCAGTGCTGATATACAGACCACAATGTGCTAGAAGCACTACAGCAGACGGTGACACCCCAGGCAGGGAAGAGGAACTGCATTGGTTTTCAAAGATAGCGGGTGCTAGAATGAACACTACACAATGATGCCATGTATGTGCTGTCTGCTGACTGCACATGTGACGCGATGACCATCTGTGGTAACTTGCTGGGGTCCTGTACTTGGTTTTATCATTTGTTGGGGTCCCAGAGCAAAATAGTTTGAGGACCCCTGACATAAACTAACAAGTGAGATAAAGCTACTTTCAGCTCAAAAGTCACCCAGTGTGTACGGGGCAGCGATTAGCACTGATGTGTAGGAGAAAATATGTAATAACATTTAAATTGTACTTATCAGGCAGTAAGAGAAGGAAGAGAAGGCACAGGAGGAACCGGAGGAGGAGAAGGAATAGAAGGAAGCAGTAGAGAGCAGAGCGTTTAGTGTGAGGCAGTCTCAGGTATGCAGTATAAGAATTAGGTGTGGAATGATACCATTTGCACTCCTTTTGCCTATGATGTATTGTATGTGATGCCATTGACTGCTACAGGATCCAACAAATCCGCGATGGCGATCTCCCGGTCCGATCCAATGCACACGGGCTGCACATCAGATCTGATACAGATGTAAAACATATACAATATTCTACTTTTTACATGATTTATTGGCCTGATAAGTCAAAACAATGTGAAAAAGGACCATGTTGTATAAGTGTATGAGTACCTTTAGTTATTTAAGTGCAATCTTATGATTTTTATTAATGAATGATATTATGTTATCTGTTGTAGATGAAATCATCTTACTGATCCTCCTTCACCCACGCTGAAGAAATGCTTCCCTCCAGCAATAACCACCATGCTGGATATGATTGCTCTTGCCCTTATATAATCCAGAAAATAACACCAGGAAGTAACACCATTTCCCCCCAAAGCCTGCTTGGATATGAAACACAAAAATGTGGTGTGATCCTCTTAGCGCTCACAGTTTTTGACACATAAAAAAAGGAAGATAATAAAAATAGGAAGACAGTAGTTACGTTTTCATATGTCTCATACGTTCCAGGTGTGGAATGTGTACCATCCGCAACTCAAGGATGATTCGTACATAAAAAGAAAAAAAGGCACATATAGCGTAATTTGTTTTTTCAAAAGTTCACAATGGGTCAGTATTTCCCAAAAGGACACAAGTGGGGTTCTCCCCTGTGTGGAGTTGTTATTCTTTATGGGTTCACCTCCTGTGCCAGTAGTAATGGATAGTGCTTACAATAAGCTTACATTCAAACAGGTGGTATAAAACACATCAAGGTATCTTTCAAACTCTCACTTGTATGCTTACATAATCCTCGTAGTGGATCCTCATGTAACGGTTTCTTTTTCAATAAGATCACATCCAGGCAGAAAAAAATTTCAAAAAATTTTTTGGGAATTTATTTGGAATAAAATAATATAATAAAAGGAGGGACTTGTTTGATGACAATTACAATTCAAATAGTCTCCTCCAGCATCATAAATCACCAACGCGTTTCAACAGTATCTGTCTTTGTCAAGGTGTAATGTCTATCTGCCTGGAGCTTCTACTTATACCTGAGGGCTATAGGACCACCCTTATGGGAGGTGTGGTTACACATTAACCAAAGTGAGCTGAAATTGCTTGATGGAGGCTAGTAAACATGTATATACTGCCACATATAGGACAAACGATATAATAACAACAGCAGTGTCCAAAATATAAGCATATAATATGCCAAAAAAGGTCTAAAAAAAGTTAATTAGTGGCGTGCGTTCCACGCAGGTGGAACGCACTTCACTTCCGCCGGAAGTGTGTACTGCGGTATTACCTACTGATATGAGTGTTACATGGGCTGATTTACCGCCCTCCTAATAGAAGGAGACCGTTATAGATTAGGTCTATTTTTAGGGAGAGGTATGGTGTGTTTGCCGTGGCTTTTAGGGTTAGCGCTGTGACGGAGGTATGTCACGCTCCCGTCCACTTCCGGTTTCGGAGCGCAGCATACCTGGCCCTATGAAAACTGCGCTCCGAAACCGGAAGTGGACGGGAGCGCGACATACCTCCGTCACAGCGCTAACCCTAAAAGCCACGGCAAACACACCATACCTCTCCCTAAAAATAGACCTAATCTATAACGGTCTCCTTCTATTAGGAGGGCGGTAAATCAGCCCATGTAACACTCATATCAGTAGGTAATACCGCAGTACACACTTCCGGCGGAAGTGAAGTGCGTTCCACCTGCGTGGAACGCACGCCACTAATTAACTTTTTTTAGACCTTTTTTGGCATATTATATGCTTATATTTTGGACACTGCTGTTGTTATTATATCGTTTGTCCTATATGTGGCAGTATATACATGTTTACTAGCCTCCATCAAGCAATTTCAGCTCACTTTGGTTAATGTGTAACCACACCTCCCATAAGGGTGGTCCTATAGCCCTCAGGTATAAGTAGAAGCTCCAGGCAGATAGACATTACACCTTGACAAAGACAGATACTGTTGAAACGCGTTGGTGATTTATGATGCTGGAGGAGACTATTTGAATTGTAATTGTCATCAAACAAGTCCCTCCTTTTATTATATTATTTTATTCCAAATAAATTCCCAAAAAATTTTTTAAAAATTTTTTCTGCCTGGATGTGATCTTATTGAAAAAGAAACCGTTACATGAGGATCCACTACGAGGATTATGTAAGCATACAAGTGAGAGTTTGAAAGATACCTTGATGTGTTTTATACCACCTGTTTGAATGTAAGCTTATTGTAAGCACTATCCATTACTACTGGCACGGGAGGTGAACCCATAAAGAATAACAACTCCACACAGGGGAGAACCCCACTTGTGTCCTTTTGGGAAATACTGACCCATTGTGAACTTTTGAAAAAACAAATTACGCTATATGTGCCTTATTTTCTTTTTATGTACGAATCATCCTTGAGTTGCGGATGGTACACATTCCACACCTGGAACGTATGAGACATATGAATACGTAACTACTGTCTTCCTATTTTTATTATCTTCCTTTTTTTATGTGTCAAAAACTGTGAGCGCTAAGAGGATCACACCACATTTTTGTGTTTTGTATCATTTGTGTAGAGGGACCGAACTATCCCTCATTGTGGTTTGTAATCTTCATTGCTGCTCTAGGCGCAGTTGCTACAGTGGAGAAAAAAGTCTTCTGTATATCCTGCTTGGATATGGCTCAATGATACTGCGGCTGATACCGCGGTTGATAATATTGCCAATATCCAGTAGGTGCGCCACCCAATGGGGAATCCTGTTTCTGGACATCCAAACTGAGGTATTTTCTGAGCTCGCTCCCTCAGTAATAAATGTTTTAAACCTTTCATCCACTGAGTACATTCTTGACCTCTCACCAAAAATCTATTTGTTGTATGGAGCGAAGAACACTGACCAGAGTTCATGGCAAACTCCACATTAAACAATGAGGATTCCCATCCTGAACTTTATTTTCCTGTAAATACAATATAACTATTTCTTGTTACAACAAATATTGGCCCTTATTCTGGTTCACTCACAAAGGCAAATTACTTCTCAAATGGACCAAACCATGTGTACAGCAGGGGAGCAGATGTAACATGTGCAGAGAGAATTCGTTTTGGGTGAGTTTTTTTGTTTTTGTGCAGGGAAAATACTGACTGCTTTATTTTTACACTGCAAAATAGATCACACTTTGAAGAAATCCCCACCCAAATCTAACTTTCTCTGCACAAGTTACATCTGCCCCACCTGCAGTGCACATGGTTTTGTCCATTTGAAAAAGGAATTTGCATTTGCGAGTGAACCATAATAATGGGCATTGTCTCATCACTGGAACTTGTCGATAATGCCGAGTACACACAGCCTGACCTGCCGTCCGTCGATACCTATTCGTTATCTACTGCCACCAGGTGCCGGCATTGGCCAGGAGGGAGGGAGGGATGGTGGTAGGATGGCACGAGGGGGAGGGAGGGGTGATACTTGATTGAGCCGCATGGAGCTTGTTTCTATCTGGCAGATTAAAGCAGAAACTTGCCTGACAAATCTGTTTTTGCTTTTGATCCCGATGCATGGGATGAAATCTACATCGAATGCAGCTAACATTGTTTGATTGTGTCATTTTCGATATGATTTGGAGTTTGGACTATATAGTCTGTATGGATTATATATGTTTGTGTTAAGGAGCAAACACTCTGGAGATTATAATCTACGACAGAACATGTGTTTGCACTTGACATGTGCCGGCTGGGGTAGTGTATGCAGTTAAACAGTCAACAGTGTCTAGGTCAACAGTCAAATGGTCGATCATTATTGGCTGAAAATCAGAAGGTCGACACATGAAAAGGTTGACATACATTAGGTTGACAGGGACAAAAGGTCAACGCGATCAAAGGGCCAATACAAGAAAAGGTTGACATACTGTATATAAGTTTTTCATGATTTTTTGTTTGAAACCGACTTCATACTTTACCATCCAAGTGGTCAGAGTTAGGTTATAATAGTGTGCTGAGCGCAGTGAGGCCTGAAGCATGGCGAGGGCAGTGATAAAGTGAAGCTGGATACATCTGGCCTATGGTATCCATGTCAACCTATGTCGACATAAACTCCAAACACTGAAAAACTCAGGTCAACATTTTTGCATCATCTCTGAATCAGGCCCTATTATTACTCACTAGGTAAATGCCTGTCAAAATGACAGCTTCTGCAATGTGCTTTCACTTTGAGCTGTGACAGTTTTTCGCCCACAAACTCTCCACCCACCCCCAGTCCCTATCTGCTCCTACCTCCAATCTCTATCTTCACAGCTCCATATCTCCATATCCAGCAAGTTTGAAATAGATCAGTGTCATTTATTCTGTTGAGTGGTCTCTAGTGGTCACTGGCGGGAGTTCACCTCATAGAGATGAGGAGTAGTTAGCGATAGATAGATAGATAGATAGATAGATAGATGGTGTTATACGGTCACTAGGGCGACAGTCATAAGGTCGATATGCTTGGGGTCGAATATTGAAGGTCACAGACCTTTGCATGTGTCAACCGTGTCGACACACATGAAAAAGGTCGACACAATCAATAGCTCGACACAAACATTAAAACCGTGAAAAACCAGTTTCAACCTTTCGACTGTCGACCTTCCCAATACATACCTCCCAACACGACCCATTTCAGTAGTGACAAAATGCTCTGTTTCTGGACATCCATGCCAGTGGCAGTTGCAGAGTTGCAGGGCTGCAGCACAGTCCAAAATATAGATAGGGGAGCCAGTGGCATAACTACCATGGGTGCAGGGGGTGCGGCTGCTATGGGGCCTGAGCGGTTTGTGGGGCCCGCTGCTCCCCTGCACCAAGTCACGCTTCTCCTGCGGAACACAGGCAGGCCACATTAGCTGAAGCACTGGCTTAAAACACCGCAGCAGTGGATTGGTGGAGGACTGGACGGGAATGATCTGGCTTTTGCCCCATTGCCGGCTTGCTATGCGTGTGCATCGGCGCTGACGGATGCGCTCCGCTCCTGTCTGCTTGTGCTCAGAGCGTGTGGGTGCTGTCCAGCACCAACCTAATGTTGTTCTGTGCTGGCGGGGAAGGATATTCATGCTTGCTTGTGCAGGTGAGGGGAACCATTGTTAGCTGAATTCTTATGCTGTGTGGACGGATCTTTATGCTGACTTTTGCCATTTTTTGCATACTGCAATAAGTCACATGTTTTCCTGGAGGGCACCAGGGCAAGTATATTGAAGGATTCAGTGAGTGACGTCTATTTGGAAATATATAAACTACTGACACCTCACCTGGTAGTGCTTCTCTGCTTCCCTTTTAGCCACCCTTTGGGCGGAGGGGGGGCCTTTTTATAATTTTGCTATTGGGCCCACAGAGGTCTAGTTACGCCTCTGAGGGGAGCCCCACCAACTGCCACCCCAAACACGGGACTCACTGGCAGATGTGGCTCCCCTATTTGAATTTGCAACAGTGGTGCAGTCCCACCTCTGCAACTGTTGATGTCCAGGAGCAGAGCATTTTGTCCCTCCTGGAATGGGTCATGTTGGGAGGTATGCCAATGTTGACCTTTTGGTCATGTTGACCTTTTTCATGTGTCGCCTAAGGCCCGTCAACCTTCATGATGCACACACGGATGGATAGATACAGTAGATAGATAGAGGCAAATTGACTAAAGAGGTGATGTTGCCCTATCATTAACTATTAGCTATTGGATCCTAGAACATGATAGACAGAAATCGGATTAGTTGCCATGGGCAATATCACCTCTTTTCATTTTTAGAAGCTTTATTATATACCCTTTATAGGGACAGAGAAAGAGACAGACAGTGTGTGACAGAGAGAATGAGAGAGAGTGAGAGAGAGAGAGACAGAGTGTGACACAGAGAGATAGAGAGACGCTTTATAGCAATTTAGGTGCCTCTTCCCATTTTCCTGCTTACAGTGTCATGTTAGAGAGCTGTGCTGTTCAGGACAGGATCATGTGTAGATATATGTAACTATAAAGCATACCTCCCAACAGTCCCGATTTCATCGGGACAGTCCCGATTGTCAGGGCCTGTCCCGCTGTCCCACCTGCGGGCGGCAGTGTCCCGCGGTGTGGGGGGGCTGTTGGGAGTCCCCCCTGTCAGCTGCTAAGCAGCGGGGAATAAACGCTGTGCGCATGCACACAGCGTCTATTCCCGCAGCCAGGGGGCTGGGGGCATGGCTAGAGGCTCACAGAGCCTCTGGGTCATGCCCCCATAGCGGCAAAATGGGGGCGTGGCCTCGCGGAAGAGCCGCGAGTATAGGCCACGCCCCCAAATTAGGCCACACCCCCCCGAAAATTTTGGCGCGCCTCCAGCGCGCAGCAGCATCGTCCCGCATCCTGAAGTGACAAAGTTGGGAGGTATGATAAAGGTCACTATCGGTTATCAATTAATTCTCCTACAAGTATTTAACACTTTAAATTCTTCTGTCACACATGTAAAAATATAAACCAATGAACTAATCAATTAATTATACATAAAGCAGTCCATCATATTGAGAGTCTACAAAACCCTCGATCCTTTGATGGCTGTGTCAGGCGATTGGGGATATTAAAACGTGTAAAAATCCTGATCACCCGGCCCAATGTTTACATCAGGGGCGTAACTATTCAGCGCCCCCCCCCCCCGCCGCACGTTTATTCGGCGCCCCCCACCCCCGCCTAACCTGCCCCCCCTTCTTACCCAAGGTCTGCGTCGTCTGGCCCGGCTCTCTGTCGGGACCTTACTGACGTCACGGTCCCGGCCGGCTCCTGCTGCTACAATGAAAACGGACTCTTAGAAAATGGCTGCCCCCATACTGCAGACAGAAAACTGTCTGCAGTATGGGGGCAGCCATTTTCTAATTGTCAGTTTTCATTGCAGCAGGAGCCGGCCGGGACCGTGACGTCAGGAAGGTCCCGACAGAGAGCCGGGCGAGACGCAGACCGTGGGTAACTATAGCCCCGCAGCCCCCCCCCCGGCGGCGCCCCCAATTTCTCCGCGGGGGCTGCGGAGCTATAGTTACGCCACTGGTTTACATGGTTTAATATCCCCGATCACCGACAGAGTGCTATTGGACTGCTGTGGGCTCTGAAAGGCAGAGACTGACAGAGGGCATCAGACACATTCCCCAAGTGGTCACACTGCAAAACTCATATGCTGCTCTTGCAGGGTTGGAATGTATGACCAACATAGGCAATAAAGAACAGGAAGATATGAGGACTTCTACCTCTTCTAACTGTAGGACCAGGAAAATTTCACCTCCAAAAAGGACTGCACTTCTTTTGGGAGATTCCATAATTAGAGGAGTTAATCTGGGAAATGATACTAAAGTAGAGAAACAAGTAAGGTGCTTACCTGGAGCCACAGCTCCAAGAGATAAAGAACGCATGCTAAGAATTGTAAAGGCAGCAAGAAAAGATGGGGAGGTGGATGTCATCGTCCACCTTGACACAAATGACCTGGTTAATGCTGAAGTCATGGCCGTAAAAGATGAATTTAGAAAGTTAGGAACTGCTCTAAAACAGGTGGCAACCACTGTAACTTTTTCAGAAGTATTGCCAGTACACCAAGGGGAAGATAGAACTCTGAGAATTAGAAACTTCAATGTTTGGCTAAGGAATTGGTGCAACGAGGAGAGATTTGGATATTTAGGTCAAAGTCAAGCTACCTGGCAAGACAGAGCCTTATATAAAAGTGATGGCCTGCACCCATCTTCAAGGGGAACGAGAATATTAAGTGAGAAGTTTGGAAGCTTCATAAGCAACTATTTAAACTAGCAGAGGGGGGCAGTGAACCAAATAAGAATGAAGAAATCTGCTCCCCCAACCTAGAGGTATTGTCTCTGCAGGCAAATGGAACAGAAAGCCTATCCACTGCAACAGAAGATAATGCCGATCAAAACCGAATAGATATAGGCAGAAAGATGAACATAGCTAGCAGCAGGAGAAGCACAAACACAACTTTAAGAGCTATGTGTGCAAATGCTAGGAGCTTAGGAAATAAAATCCCAGGACTAATTGCAATAATGACAAGGGATGAACTGGATATTGTGGCTATTACAGAGACATGGTGCAATGAAAATCATGACTGGGACATAGCTATACCAGGATATACTTTATTTAGGAAGGACAGAATGGGAAAAATTGGAGGAGGGGTTGCAATATATGTGAAAAAATATATAAAGACTACCTTAATACAAAGTATTGAAGAAAAAACGGAGGCCCTTTGGGTGACCATAGAAACAGGGGAGAAGGCGATTCTTCGTATAGGGGTGATCTACAGACCACCAGGTCAGGAAGAGGAACTAGACAAGAGCCTATTGCAGGACATCAATAAAATGGCATTAAAAGGAGAGGTGATAATCATGGGAGACTTTAATCTACCTGATGTAAACTGGGAGCTGCCTGTTGCAAGTTCCACCAGAAGTAGGGACATGCTGAATTCCTTGCAAGGAGCATCCCTCCAGCAATTGGTGAGGGAGCCCACTCGTAAGGACGCAATATTAGACTTAATACTTACAAATGGTGACAGAATATCTGACATAAATATGGGTGAAAATCTGGGATCCAGTGACCATCAAGCAGTATGGTTCAAAATAAAGACAGAGACTGACTCATCGCACACAAAAACAAAGGTGTTAGATTTTAGGAAGGCTGATTTTGTAGAGATGGGAAACTCTGTAAGGGATTCTTTGGCAGAGTGGAAGAACTTGGAAGGAGTGCAGGATAAGTGGGAAAAATTCAAAAGTGCAATTCTAAAAGCAACAGAACTTTGTGTCAAAAGAGTTAGGAAAAACACAAGAAAAAGAAAGCCATTGTGGTTTGCAAAAGAAGTAGCAAGTATTGTGAAAGCAAAAAAGTTGGCCTTTAAGAAATTTAAGCAGACGCAGAAGAATGAAGACAAAGAGGTGTATCTTGTTAGACAGAAGGAGGCTAAGAAGGTAATCAGATGTGCAAAAGCACAGGCTGAAGAGAAAATGGCCCAGTCAGTGGATAAAGGGGGGAAAACTTTTTTTAGGTATATAAGTGAAAGGAGAAAAACAAAAAGTGGAATAATTAGACTGAAGACAGAGAGTGGAAGTTTTCTTGAGGGGGACAATGTAATAGCAGATAATATTAATAATTATTTCTGCTCAGTATTCACTGCTGAAAGAGAGGGGAAGGGGCCACAGTTAAGTTGCAAGTATAGTCAGAAAACTGAGGGAGAGACAAGTACATTTACAGAGGAGAAAGTCCTCACAGAACTCTCAAAACTGAAAGTGGATAAATCAATGGGGCCAGATGGGATACATCCAAGGATACTAAAAGAGCTTAAAGGGGAGCTGGTAAAACCAATAACAGAATTATTCAACCAGTCACTAGCTACTGGAGTAATCCCAGAAGACTGGAAAACAGCGAATGTAGTCCCACTGCACAAAAGTGGAAGCAAGGAAGAGGTAAGCAACTATCGACCAGTGAGCCTTACATCAGTAGTAGGGAAATTGATGGAAACACTCTTAAAACAAAGAGTTGTAGAATATCTCAAAACCAGCAATTTACAGTATTGGGTTTACTGGGGGAAGATCATGTCAAACAAATCTTATTGACTTTTTTGACTGGGTGACTAAAGTAATAGATCAAGGTGGGGCTGTAGATGTAGCTTATCTAGACTTTAGTAAAGCTTTTGACACTGTCCCACATCGCAGACTGTTAAATAAACTTGAAAGCTTGGGATTGGATTCTAAGATACTTGAATGGATAAGAGCGTGGTTGCAGGACAGAAAACAGAGAGTTGTAGTAAACGGAGTACAGTCAAAGGAGGGAAAGGTTACAAGTGGAGTACCCCAGGGATCTGTACTTGGACCGGTGCTTTTTAATATCTTTATTGGTGATATTGCAAATGGAATTGAGGGTAAAATGTGCCTTTTTGCAGATGACACAAAGGTATGCAACAGGGTAGACACACCAGGAGGGGTAAAACAAATGATTGAGGATCTAGGCAGATTAGAGAAATGGTCAAGAGAATGGCAACTACAGTTTAATGCCAAAAAATGCAAAATCATGCACTTGGGTCTCAGAAATCCAAAGACTCAATATAGTATAAATGGCACTATAATGGAAACTACTGAGGAAGAGAGGGATCTAGGTGTCACTATTTCAGGGGACTTAAAAGCAGGTAGGCAATGTAACAAAGCAATGAAGAAGGCAAGTCAGATGCTTAGTTGCATAGGGAGAGGTATCAGCAGTAGAAAGAAAGAAGTAATAATGCCACTGTATAGGTCATTGGTACGACCTCACCTAGAGTATTGTGTTCAGTTCTGGAGGCCATATCTCCAGAAGGATATAAATACATTAGAGACTGTACAAAGAAGAGCAACTAAAATGGTGCATGGCCTACATCACAAAACGTACCAGGAAAGACTAAAAGATCTTAATATGTATACTTTAGAGCAGAGAAGGGAAAGGGGGGACATGATAGAAACTTTCAAATATATCAAGGGCTTTAACAAGGTACAGGTGGGAGACATTCTTCACAGGAAGAGGAGCAACAGAACACGAGGACATGCACTGAAACTAGAGGGAGGAAGATTCAGGGGAAATGCGAGGAAGAATTTTTTCACAGAAAGAGTAGTAGATAAGTGGAATAGCCTCCCAACAGAGGTGGTAGATGCAAATACAGTAGTACAATTTAAACATGCTTGGGATAAGCATATTGATATCCTTACAAAAAAATAAGGATCAAATATGGTTTGAGGTAACATGTTTAAAAAAAGGGGCAGACTAGATGGGCCAAGTGGTTCTTATCTGCCGTCAAATTCTATGTTTCTATGTTTCTATTATTCCTGGCAGCTGATTGGCACATGCAGTCGGCGGAATCGAGTATTTGGAGATTAAACCTGCAGATGTTCCCTAAACAGCTTGGGAATGCCTAGCGTTTTTTTTTTTTTGCCTGACACTAGCATTTTTCCAACACATCTGCATTTTCCTTAGCACTCCCACTTAACGTCCAGCTTCCACCCCCCGATGCTACTTCTTGTCAATCACCTTGCAAGCGACATTCATATAGAAACAGTAGCAGGATTACAATGCAGGATGGCCTTTCGCATGCATACTGCAAACCGTAGTGCACAGTGTATCGATAATCAGTCACTGTATATATTCACAGCCGTGCAAACTGGTCTGTATTAGGCCCGTAAGCCCATGCTGCAGGAATGGATACGTTTATGTGGCTATGAGCAGAACCTTCTAAAATAAATGTTGTGGGCATCCGGAAAGATGGAATACCGGCAGTCAGAAGACCGACACTGGAACCCCAACACCTGTCAGAATCCTGACAGCCGACATCCCAAACATATACTGTACATGCCAAGGAGGGTAAGGGTTCAATCCAACCATGTGATTATCCAGTCATCGTAATGTCGCATCAGACCCGGCCATTCAGGTTGAGCAATGTATGTTACTGTCATTCAGATTGGCTCGTGTACTGTATGACCAGATGAGAAAGCCTCCCAGCTCTGCTCAAGACAGCGATGTAAGAAGCCACTATACAGAACATATACAAATGGTAAGTTATATTTCTGGAGTCATAAGCCTTGATGGATTTAAGATATGCACCTGATAGTTGTTGTCCATGGGCTCCACTACTGTCTTGTGCAATAATGAATAGCACAAGCAAATGATCAGGAGCAGGAAGCAGGTAGACCGCCAGAAATGGGTATCAGAATACAAGCTTTCATTAGGGCATCTGCATCTATGCAGTATGTCCACGGGCCAAACCAGTACCCATTCTGTATCTTCTGATAAGTGTTGATTGGAGTGGACAGCAGGAGAGAGCCTGTTGACAAAAAGAAGACAGTAGAGCCCCTTATACACTTTACTCCATGGAGAACCAATTATACATATTACTCCATGTGTAACTTCTTATACACGGGATGCAGTCAAAATCCTGACGGTCAAAATCCCAACGGTCAAAATACCGACAACAATTGACCGACGGTCAAAATCCCGACAAGGTCAAAATATCGACATTTAAAATCCCGACAAGGTCAAAATACTGACACGGTCAAAATACCGACATATAGAATGTAGACAGGTAAAAAAGTCAACATGACTTTCGGTCAAGAGGTCGCAAGGTCGACATGGGTTTTTTCACTGTTTTTTGACCCAACATGTACCGAAGGCGGTATTTCATGCCCTAACATCCACTAGGGCATGGTGG
Organism: Crinia signifera; assembly: GCF_055691185.1. NCBI lineage: Eukaryota > Metazoa > Chordata > Amphibia > Anura > Myobatrachidae > Crinia > Crinia signifera. The sequence goes on along the minus strand of NC_139219.1, from coordinate 236,180,825 downwards.
GAGAATAAAATAGTGTGCTGAGCACAGCAAGGCACTGTGCCCGAAGCATTGCAAGCCAAGCGATGCGAGGGGCTGTGGTTGACTTCCAACTGTGTCCCTGTCGACTGTCGATTGTCGATTTTGACCTTGTCGGGATTTTGGTCAATGTCGGTCAAAAGCTGTCGGTATTTTAACCATCGGGATTTTGACCGTCGGGATTTCATACCGAATCCCTATACATTAATCCAAATTAAGACAGTGAGAAAGGGGTGTGTGTCACCGGTACCCTCTCCCCGGAACACCATTGTTGCTCTTACATGACTTGTCCCTATGTCTGAACCACCAGAAGTCTGCAGCTGGAAAAGGTTGTGTGTTGCGCAATTATCAGCAGCTGGCACGGGGTAGTTACTCCCTAACAAAATTGTATTCAGAAAAAAGAGGAATGTGCCAGTGCTGGCTTATTGAATCCTTTAGCTGGCTGGCTGTATTCTGTATTTTAATAAGGTTTTCTTAAAAATTAAGTATTTTAATTTCTAACAGAAGAACATTTTTCTAGATAAATTGTACCACAATAAACATATCAAAACATAATAAGAAAAATAAAACATATATAAAAAGTACAGTAAGTATTTTTCTCTGGAGCTGAATTTGCTATAGGTGTATAAGAGGTCACACCATTCCAACTGGATAAATTGTTGAATAATTATATTACCAATCCAGAATATGAGTATATGCTGATGGACTCACTCCATGATGGTAGGTAGGTTGGTAGAAACTGGAGGAGATGGGAATTATATCGTCCCACGTCTGCAAACGTGTCCTTTGTATCCTCTTGTAAAGTGCACTTTAAAAATAACCAGGAATTTCTGGAGTCCTTGACAAACTGCAACTTTGTTTACTGGTTAATTAGGGGCAAAGAAAATGTCCCAGATACAATGTCCAGTTTGATGTAGGAGTTCTCAGAATAGCAGCCAGTAGATGATAAATACCAGTTAGGAGTGATTGGGATTAAGCTCAACGCGTTAACCCAGATGTACTGTAACACTCCGGCTTCCTCAGGAGCAGTCAGCAGCTGCCCCCTATACAGTACCTGTAAGTTAGGGGAGGCGGGCCATACAGATGTCAGACTCAAACATGAATGCACTAATGTCTAAAGCGTCCATCGCTGCAACCAGGGTCAGATTGGCCCACAGGGGTGAAGGTGGCACCCCAAGTGGGCCCCACTACCTCCTCAAAGGATCAGGCATGAGCGGTGTATATACAGTACTGTATATACTGATAATGCATTCTATTTGGAGTACTCTGGATTATTAGACACCACAGATTTTAGGTCGTCTGCCTTGTAGCATCAGGGAGTTGTGTTGTAGAGATACTGATTTAAGTGTCATTCATCTTGTGCTGTGTATAGTTAGATATAACACTCGAATTTGACTATACGGTATAGTGGAAATCAAATCATTCGAGTAGCATTCGATGCAGATTTGACCCCAATGCGAGTCCACATTTAGTGGAAATCGAACAGAAAAATAGTCTTGGCAGGCTAAACTATATTTTAGAACTCTAATCTAATAGAAATGAATGCCAGATTGAATAGAACAGCATATCGAATCGAAATCCGCATCTGTGTCTTTTCATCTTATAGTGGCGGATCCAAAACTTTTAATATCGGAGATACACCAACCGCTGACAAACATGGTCAGTCGGGACTCACTGACAGTTGGTGCAGATTTATTTGAATTCTGGACTGTGCTGCGGCCCCACCCCTAGAGCAACCATTAATTTTAATATAGAATAGTGGTCGCTAAAGCCCCATATGCACTTCTAGAAGATATTTTAAAAGATATTGTTCAGAAAGGCTTGTTCCCTCAATATAGTTAATGATGACCCCCAGGGCCGCCGACAGGGGGGTGCCAGGGGTACAGCTGTCCCAGACCCCGGCCTCTGGAGGGGACCGGGCAGCTTCCCACAGTGGCACGGCACCACCCCCCGCACCCGCACAATGCATCCCATACCCGGCGCAGGCGGCCAGGCACACACAATACACAGTGCAGCCTGCAGAAAGCCAAGCCTAGGATACAGAGGAGCTCGGCGCTCTGCAGGCTGCACTGTGCTGTGAGTGCTCCGAGTCCCGTCTCCCGACATGCAGGAGGGAGAAGATGCTGCCCTGCCACTGCTTGAGCCTGGGAGATGTTGTGCCGCCACCACCGCTGGTAAGTAATAGTATTTGGGGGGGGGTAGGGGGAGGCGGGGTGCCAGCGCACGTGAGGGGGGGTGGTGCCACTGGCTGAAGGTCAGTCCCGGGCCCCAACATTACTAGTGAATGATTACTCCCATCTACTGAACTTGGGGGTCAATTTTGGCTATATAGCTAATGACTCGCATGTTTAGCGGGTCCAGGTGATGTCACTGAACGATACATTTTACAGACATCGTTCAGTGTGTACACTCTTCAGTGTGCACTTCCAGTTCTTGCTTCCTTTTTCTTTGCACATTGTCTAACAGACTGTTTACGCCTGTTCAATATGGAAGCAGATGTTCTGCAGCCTCTGCATTCACATCACTTTAGGGAACGCGAGAAACAAAATCAATTTGGTTGTATTACATCATTTATTGTCACAATATCATTGTTTAAAGTGTGCTCCCTGGACCAAAGAAAAACGTGCCATGCAATGCGATGCGATTTCATTACGCAGAATAGCCCACTACGAAAAATGCGTAATGGTCGCCGTGCTAATACACAACTACCCAAACAGCATGTACACTAGGGCGGAGTGAAAAAAACTGAAATTGAGAAATTCAAAATCGGCTAGTGTGGAAAAGTTGTGACTTGACTTGAATAAGAAACGTGCAAAAGCATTTTGATCTGAGTCAACATCTTCTGTTCTGGCAAGAGGCCTGAAGTTTCACTTTTTTGGTGAAAATGACGAAAACTATGAAGATGCTCCAATCTAGTTAAAATTATGTCAGGATGTCTTAGAGTGGTTCATTAATATACTTTAGCATAGTAAAAGAGAGTACGAGCTTGTCCTAGTGCAAAGTGAATGACTTTGGTGGGAGAAAAAATCCCTAATAATTGACCCATTTTCATGGTCACAATTGTGAATATTGTGTGTTTTCTCCTGAACGTGTTTATAATAGAAGAAGCACAAATACTCTAAATGGAATTTCGGTTACACTGTGTGAAATATAACACTGCATAATAGCCCTTAATCAGACCTGATCCCAGTACAAATTTGTTCTCAAAATGGGCAAAACAAATGCTGCATTGCAGGTGGGGCAGATGTAACGTGCTGAGAGAGTTAAATTTGGGTGGGGTGTGTTGAAACTGAAATCTAAATTACAGTGTAAAAATAATGCAGCCGGTATTTACCTTGCACAGAAACAAAATAACTCACACAAATCTAAAGGTGGCCATACATCTACAGATTGATTGTCAGATTGGGCCGGTTGGAACAAACAGCTGGTAATATCTGAATGACAGTTTTTCAGCATTTCAAAGCAAATGGTCAACTGTCATTTGGTCTCATCTTTTACCAGGATTTTGTTCCAACCAGACAGATCGGACAATAAATCTGTAGATGTATGGCCACCTTAAATCTCTCTGCCCCACCTGCAGTCCAGCATTTTTTTGCCCATTTTGAGAACAAATTTGTACTGCGATCAGGTCTGATTAAGGGCCATTATGCAGTGTTATATTTCACACAGTGTCACTGAAATACATGAAATTGGATTTATGCTGCTCTCTTTGCAGTGCATATACAAAGATAGACAATCCTGTGTATATAAATAAGAAATAACTGTTGCAGTCTGTTATTGAAAAACAGTAACTGTTACAATCATGCTGCTTTCCCATTGCAGACCCATTTTAAGTTACAGGTAATCTAAAATGGTATTTAGCATTCCCACTGCAGCAGATTACAGTTTTAAATGCCATTTAAGTACCATTCCCATTGCAGGTAAAACGTTTTAGCTCTTCAAAACGTTTTTACAGCACAAATGAGTGCCTGTGACTTAAGTGGGCTTTAATGGGCTTTGATGGGCCAAAATCTCTGTTACATATATCTTTCACCAAAGTAGTGCGTACACACTGAGCTATTTTCCCCAAAGAGCAAGAGATTTTCAGGAGGTGAAAGACTTTGCTGAAAATCTTTCATTATAAACGGCTATTTACATAATGGGCTGGGTTTGAATTCCATTGGTTCCATATTTACGTTACTGGCAGCGACACGGGGGTGGGGAGTATGCGGCCGCCAGCGAGTAGTTCCACAGAGGGGGGGGGAACGGGGTGATGTGTGTGCAGCCACGTCGCTCCGACAGCGTGGCGCGGTGAACGGTCCATGGGTGGGGGGTGCGGGCGCCGGAGCAAGTCAGCTGTGGTGCAGTGTGGCTCAACTGGCTTTAGGGGGGACGGGGTGCGGGTGCCAGTCACCTTGCTCCACGCCACTGACCTGCTCCCAAGTGCCGGCCCTGATTGCTTATTATATTTATATGCCCACTGCCACCAATGTACATTTAAATGCAAACTGCCTATATATATATATATATATAGATATATATATATATCTATATATATATATATATAGATATATATATATATATATAGATATATATATATCTATATCGATATATATATATATATATATCTATATAGATATATATATATCTATATATATATAGATATAGATATATATAGATATATATCTATATCTATATATATATATATATATATATATATATATATATTTATATAGTTGGTGCTAGCCAGTATATACAGTATATATTCACTACATTGGTGGCAGTGGGCATATAAAAATATAAACATTGGTGGGCAGTGGTGCCAATAATATATACATTGCTGGTCTGTGCCAGCAATGTATATATGTACAGGCTTAAATATATTACATTGGTGCCCAGTGGTATCAGTAATATATAGATTGCTGGCATGTGCCAGCAATCTATATATAACTGGCTTAAAAAAACACATTGGTGCCCAGTGGTACCAGTGATTATATACATTGCTGGCATGTGCCAGCAATGTATATATTAATGGCTTATATATATATACACATTGGTGCCCAGTGGTATCAGTAATATACAGATTGCTGGCATATGCCAGCAATCTATATATTACTTGCTTAATAAACGCATTGGTGGCCAGTGGAGTTTACATGCTCAGTGTGTCACTCCACACTAGCAGAGCAGCCAGCCGGGGGCGGGGCGTTCTGCCGGGGTCGGGGTGCTCCGCCGGGCTGTGTGGCCTGGCCGGAGAGACGCAGCAGATGCGATGAGCGGCAGCGTGGGCACGGCGGCGGGGTGAGTATATGCACAAGTGGGGGCGACAGGCGCTGTGGACGGCGGGGCGACGGGGGTAGTGGAGTGGACGGCGGGGGGGCGGGTGTCAGCCGGGGGAGGGAGCAGCCGGTCAGCTGGGCTGAAAGTCTCTGATCTTTCAGCCCGGCTGCCATACACACCTGGCGATGATGGCTCAAATATGAGCCTTCATCGCCAGACGTAAGAATACCGTTTAAGATGCATTCCCATTGCACCTTAAACGGTAGATTACCGGCTAAAACCCTGCTTGGAAAACGGGTTGAAATACCGTTTAACTTTAAACGGTATTTCAACTCTGGCGCTTTCCCACTGCAGCCTTAAACGGTATTTTGCCCTCAAAAATCGGCAATATACCGTTTTAAGGCTGCAGTGGGAAAGGGGCATCCGTATTACAAGTGTAAACTGTCTAATGTATCATTTTACATATCACTTCTGTTTATTGACAGAAAAACAGTGTTGCATCCCCTATACTGGGAACATGATTGGGCTGCATTACAGCATATAATTATGCCAAAGATAAGCCAATATATTAACTGTTAAATACGTTGAAGTGTATTATGATGTAATAAATTGTAAGCTTGCAGCAGGGCCCTCTAACCCCCAAGTCTGTCTGTCATTACCCAGTTTGTTTTATCACTGTCTACTATTGAAAAAGCTTAAAGGAATCTGCTGAGCTATATAATTAACTGTAAATAAATAAATAAACAAATACATCTAATGTTTAGGGGAAAAAAAACAAGAACATTGATTCAAAAAATAAAAGGTTAATCATTCTATGAGTGGTGTCCAGCAGTACATATATGCCAATCACTGTGTTCATTTCTAGGCAGCAGGGCCGTCTTAACAGCAGTGTGGGCACCTGGGCAAAGCAATGCACTGGGGCCCTTACCCATTCTCGCCTCCTAGGGGTGGGGGGTGCTATCAGCAGCAGCTGTGATGTCCCATGGGTGGCAGGGGGTGCTCTATCTTCCATTCAACATGTAGGACCTGGAGCAGTAACTTCTGCTAATTACTCCTTTACTGCACAGGTGGTGGGAGGGTGAACACTAACGTGTGGAAGGGGGCACTGAGCTGTATGAAGGGTCCCTTGTAAATGACTTCCAGGGAGGTAGGGGGTGTTTTATACACAGGGGACGGTTGGATAATGGAGTGGGCTTAATATTCGTCATTTTCCGGTGGAAGGGCAGCTTGTTTGACTGCAGATATCGCCATTATCTGGAAATAGATTTCTTAGCCTAGTATAAAAACCTAGAGTCCCAACTTTCAGGAGGTGCTGGGAACTTGGGTATCAGAGATCAGGAGCCAGAGCAATCCATTGACAAAAATATAAAACTACACCAGACGTTTGGAGCTGGAGCAGGGACCGGCTGCTTGAAGGCTGATATCTCTGGTTCTGGGCATGATAGAGACAAGCTGCTAGTGTCAGAGAGAACCTGAGAAATATGACTGGAAATTGTAATTAACAGGTCGGATGTGGACTGCTGCTTTGAAGTTGGATATCTGCAGTTCCCCAGGGCCGATTTTCAAAATTCTGGTATCCCTGGAAAAAGAAGATCCTCAGCTATCAACATAGAGCCCTTATACGCCTGGGGCCCCTGGGCAAGTGCCCATTAAGCCCATACAAAAAGACAGCCCTGCTAGGCAGGATTGATCAGCAATACTTATTACAGCATAATGCACTTTAATGTATTTAACTGTTAATATATTGGCTTATCTTTGGCATAATTATATGCTGTAATGCAGCTGCAGGTGGGGCAGATGTAACATGTGCAGAGGGAGTTAATGTGGCCTTACATCTACAGATTTATTGTCCGATCTGTCTGTTTGGAACAAAATACTGGTAATGGATGAGAGCACTTTGCTTTGAAATGCTGGAAAACTGCCAAAAACTGTCATTCAGATATTACCAGGTATTTGTTCCAACCAGCCAGATCTGACAATCGATCTGTAGATCTATGGCCACCTTTAGATTTGTGTTGAGTTATTTTGTTTCTGTGCAGGGTAAATACCTGCTGCATTATTTTTACACTGCAATTTAGATTTCAGTTTAAACACACCCCACCCAAATTTAACTCTCTCAGCACGTTACATCTGCCCCACCTGCAATGCAGCATTTGTTTTGCCCATTTTGAGAACAAATTTGTACTGCGATCAGGTCTGATTAAGGGCTATTATGCAGTGTTATATTTCACACATTGTCACTGAAATTCCATTTAGAGTATTTGTGCTTCTTCTATTATAAACACGTTCAGGAGAAAACACACAATATTCACAATTGTAACCATGAAAATGGGTCAATTATTAGGGATTTTTTCTCCCGCCAGTCAGTCACTTTGCACTAGGACAAGCTCGTACTCTCTTTTACTATGCTAAAGTATATTAATGAACCACTCTAAGACATCCTGACATAATTATAACTAGATTGGAGCATCTTCATAGGTTTCGTCATTTTCACCTAAAAAGTGAAACTTTAGGCCTCTTGCCAGAACAGAAGATGTTGACTCAGATCAAAATGCTTTTGCACGTTTCTAATTCAGGTCAAGTCACAACTTTCCCACACTAGCCGATTTTGAATTTCTCAATTTCAGTTTTTTCACTCCGCCCTAATGGATAAGTCAAAGATGGGCATTCATTCTCCATATCTATGAGGATAGGTGAGAGGAAAACATAAACAGCATCCAGCAAAAACATACAGCAGGTGAAACAAGATTCACTATCATGGAAAGCTATTACTTTTCAAGTCAAAATGTTTCATTGTTATTTATGATTAAATCACATCTGAATCGGTAAATGGAAAGCTAAATATTTGTGCTATAAGGTTAGTCCTTACCAGTAGAAGACAAATCCAATATATTGCATAAGAATGATAGCTTTTGAATAACTGCAAATACTTTCAAAAAAGGACATTTTTTAAGTAAAACATTTAAAGTCAAAATACATCAGGTTTCAGGGCTTATTTATGTATACATTGCAAAAAGATGTCTATCTTATTCTTTGTCTTAATTTATTTCAAATAAAACCAGACCAGCAGTGATATATTTGTATAACTACAGTATGTGATTAGTCTAAGCCAGGCATGTCCAAAGTCCGGCCCAGGGGCCAATTGCGGCCCTTGCTGTCATTTCAAGTGGCCCACAGCCTCCAGCCGACAGTGTGTGTAGCATCAGATGCGTGACGCACAGCACAGTACATTAAAGGTGGGGCACCGGCGAGCGCGCCTTTACCTTGCTGTCTGCAGCAGTGAGAAGGTGCCGGCCACCACAGTGAGATGTGTTTGGTGTTTTTTGGGTGAGTATGCATCCAAACCCTGCTGCTGCAATCGTATATCACCCTCCTCCTCAATCACAGTGACAGCAGTGTGCGGGGAGCAGGGGGGGGGGAGGCAGCAAGGGGAAGCTTGCTCAATATCATGCTGAGCAGAGGAGGACGGCAGCTGGAGCCCAAGAATCTCCTGTCCTTGCAGTGCCTGCTTTGCCTCTCCCTTCTCTGGCTCACACAAGGGGCTTGGAAACACACAGAGAAGGGAGGGGGCAGGCAGGGGGACATACAGTGAATGGTGGCAGAGTGGGGGACATACTACTGTATGGGGGCAGAATGGGGGGACATACAGTGAATGGAAGCAGTGATGGCCATTCAGAGAAGGGGGGGCAGGCTGGGGGACATAGGGTGAATTGGGGCATAGTGGGGGAAGTAGCAAATGTGAGCCATACAGTGAAGGAGGGGCAGGCTGGGGAAAATACAGTGAATGGTGGCAGATTGTGGGACATACAGTGAAAACAGGGCAGGCTTGGGGACATACAGTGAATGGAGGCAGTGATGTACATTAAGAGAAGGTGGGCAAGCTAGGGGACAGAGTGAATGGATGCAGAGTGGGGAACATACAGTGAATGGGGGACATACAGAGAAGGAGGGGAAAGCTGGAGTACATACAGAGAAGGATGGTCAGGCAGGGTAATATACTGTGAAGGGGCAGAGTGGGGGACATACAGTGAATGAGGGCAGGCTGGGGGAAATACAGAGAAGGGGGGAAGGTTGGGGAATATATAGTGAAGGGGCAGGCTGAGAGACATTCTGATGTGATTAATGATTCAAAAATGTCAGGCTAAATGATCGGTCCCCACACATTTTCACCTCACTAAAACTGGCCCTCGTCACAAAAAGTTTGGACACCCCTGGTCTAAGCAAAGTGCTGACTGATTAAGCAACGATCTCATCTGATACATGCTGTGAAGTAACGTGTCCCCCCTATGTTTGCGAAAACAACCCTCTGTGTTTTCCCCCTCACTGGGTCTGTTACTCTCAGACTCTAGTATCAACTTCAAGTATCTGGAGGCATTAATGTCAGTGGCTGTTTTCAAGTAACCCAGTGGGGTACATAACCACCTGTTGATGTGATGGGGCAAACAATGTCAGGGGGGCGAGTGCACTCGTTAATTATGAGCTCCCTCATCTGTACATGCACTGGCTACAGGGCGGATCATTAAGGAAACACCCCGTCAGGGACCATGGCCTTATTCCTGTGGTGCATGGAAAAGTGAACACTAAATCCCGCTGCCGGCTGTGTACTGCAATAACAGTAAAGCCGAACGCAGGGGCAAAATTTGACATAGCGGCACTTCCTCCACTGTCTCTCAGCCACTTCCAGGCTCTTCCTTGTTTCTGAAGTAATATAGGAGGAGCATGTACTCTGTGGCTGCTCTCTGACCTTATATTCATACTGTGATGCTCTGGTCATGTTAAATGTCCTTGAGGAGCCGGTCAGGAGACAGTGAGGGTGCAGAGAGGAGGCTGACTTTGTCTGGGAACAGGAGTCTGGAGATCAGAAGCTGCAGCAGTGGGCATAAAGAAAAGGTACTGTACTACCCAAAATAGATTAGCAATGCTCTCTATTAAGTGCTAGCCCTATGAGGATGGTGGGTTTTGTGTGTCTGTGAAAGGGGGGGCTACTTTTGAAGGGGTGTGGTATGTGACTCCGACAGTCGGGATCCCGACAGTCATTATCCCGAAGCCAGGATCCTGACTGCCCGGAGTCAGACAGCATGACGAGTGCAAAAAAGCCCCTTGCAGGCTCGCTGCGCTTGCCACTATGGACTCCCACGAGGGAAAATAGCGGGTGGCCATCGGGCACCCGGCTGTCGGTGTTTTGACAGTCATGATCCCGACATCGGGTAAATGATTGTCGGGATCCCGACTGTTGGGAACCCGTCTGGCACCCCTTTTGAAGAGTGTCAATTGAAAACACATATCACTGTCATGACTGCAAGTCTGAGTAAGTCTGAACTTACTCAAGAGGAAAAGGAACTGCATATGCAATGCATTCCGTGGCCCTGTCATGTCTGGGAAACAGTTGCAATACCATAAATTTTTTCAGAGTGCTGGCCACCTCCACCCCTGTCCCACCCCATGAAAACCTCTGCCTGTCTTTTAGGCACAGGCATTTCCAGGACCTGTTCTGCACATCGTCGGGAAAATAAAGAAACTGCGCTACTGATCGTCTGTGCGATATGTAGTAAATTAGGCCCTTTGAGTGGTGCCAGAATTACAATGCTGGTACATTACTGATTATCAGGATGTCAACTACATCCCCATGAGAGGATTATTTAATTTATCAAAAAGACATTAATACACTTCTTGCTCTTTAAATATATCATAGGAGGAGGAGGGCACTGCGATTTTATCATGCTCCCCCCCCCCCCCCCCCCCAGCCAAACAATGTTCTGTTGTCCCTGATCCACATAAAACTCATAAAACCAAGTCTTTCTAGTCCTTGTTTTATGCTTTGAGCTCTGGGGCACAGTCATGTTGGAGTTAAAAAGGGCCTTCCAAAAACAGTTGCTACAAAGTTGGAAGCATACTGTGGCTTTGTTTAAAATGTCTTAGCTAATATTACATTAAGTTTTCTAGCATTGTATTCTTCTAATGTAGCTAATGTTCGGGCTATCCAGAATTTATTGAATTATTCTTGTAATTTAGCTGGCCCTTCAAAACTTGGTGTTGATGCTGTAATCATCACTTTAAGAGGGTGTTTGTGAATACCAACAGACCTGGGGGGGGGGGGGGTACATCAGGACCCTATTCTATTAATGGAACAGCTCCAACGCTCTTTGCCTTTCCAAAAATCCCACGGCTCTAAATTAAATTGTCAGTTTTAATCTACATATACATATAATATAATACAGCAAAATGTCATTCTAACATCACAAAAGCACCAGCTGTTTTATCTTGATAGATATTGTTTATGATGCTGCAGGCATTGTGACTTCTTACTACAAGAAAATGATTGAGAAAGAATCTCACATGTAGAGCTGGGTAGATCAGCTTTCTTTAAAAGCAGAAGAGTGTTACTAAAGCTAACAGGCTCTCATTCGCATATGTATTATACAATTATTGGGACATATTTAGGAGTTTGTATTAAAAAGCTAAACAACTATAAAAGTATACATTTATTCTTTATAAATAATATGTTTGTTATAAGTGCAACATTTAGAATTGTGTATATACTATGAAATTAGGGTACTTATGTAGTATCTGGGCTGCCGATTTTTTGATTGTATGCCTTAAGTTAAGGCATACAATCAGATGCGATGCGATGCGATATCGCATCGCATCGCATCGCATCGCATCCGATATCGGATGCGATGACCCGATTTTTCCATAGGAATCAATGTTAAAATGATTCCTATGGAAAAATGGGTCCTTTTCATACCCCTACTATCCAAGTGGGCATGGAGTTGGATATAAACCTGTGGCGAGCGTAGCGAGCCACCGAGCCCGAAGCGTGGCGAGCGAAGCGAGCCCCGCGAGGGGACGGTATTCGTCCCCTCGCGGGGCTCGCTTCGCTCGCCACGCTTCGGGCTCGGTGGCTCGCTACGCTCGCCACAGGTTTATATCCAACTCCATGCCCACTTGGATAGTAGGGGTATGAAAAGGACCCATTTTTCCCATTGAATTCCATGTTAAAATGGACTCAGTCCATTTTAACATTGATTCCTATGGAAAAATCGGGTCATCGCATCGCATCGCATCGCATCGAATCGCATGGTCGCATGCGATGCGATGCGATCTCCCGATCCGACCCGATTTAGAAATCGGCAGCCCAGATACTACATAAGTACCGAAATTAGTACTTTCATGGTTTATTAGTACGTACGTACATGGTTTGTTAGGACTTACATGGTTGTTGGATAATGGACCGGTGACCATGGAGAACCACTCACAGACGTAACAGAAAAGTAAACCCCCAGGGCAGTGTGGCAGTGTTCCCAGACTGAGCCGCAGCCCATCTGCTCCCCCAGCACTACCAGCAGAGGCCAACCAGGATTAAGCCACACTGTGTACCTGCACTGGTCATGGAGGAGAGGCTGTTGTGTCGGTGCCTTAGTCAGGTAGAAGCGGCGGGGCACCGGTCTGCACTCCCAGCGATCCTGCTCTCAAATGTGCGCTCCCTGGCAAACAAGTTCGAGGAGCTGTCCCTCCTCATGGGAAGCACAAGGTCGAGCATTGCAGTATCATCTGTCCTATGTTTCATAGACACATGGCTGGATTACCACATTGCTGACCCCCGGTGTCCCTGCCAGGATTTGGTCTCTACAGAGCTGATCACTCCAAGGTTCTCTCAGGGAAAACAAAGGGTGGCGGCATCTGCTTCTACATCAATGATAGATGGTGCACCAATGTCACGATCCTAGGCAAATCATGCATCCCTCACCTGGAGATGCTGTGTATCAACTGCAAACCCTTCTATTCCCCATGGGAATTTGCCTCGATTGTCCTAGTAGGAGTGTACATCCCCCCCGTACCTGCGCAAAGGAAGCCCTGCACCACCTGGCCACCAGCATATCTGACATGGAGCAAAAACACCCAGACTCTCTGTTCATAGTGCTGGGTGACTTCAACAGAACTAACCTTAGCCAGGAGCTACCCAAGTTCAAACAACAAGTCACGTGCCCCACCAGGGAAGGGCGTACCCTTGACCACTGCTACACCACTATAAAGTCTGCCTTCCAGTCAATCCCCCGTGCTGCACTCTGACTATCTGACCACTGCCTCGTCCACCTACTCCTTACCTATACACAGAAGTTGAGAGCAGCTAAGCCTGTCATCAAGATAGTTAAGAAATTGACTAACGAGGCTAAGCTGAAACTCCAGTCCTGTCTCAACTGCACGGACTGGGGGGTCTTTGAAGCCTCAGCAACTGACCTGAATGACCTGACTGACACCGTCACATCCTACATAAGCTAATGTGAGGACATGTGTATACCAGTGGTGCAAGTAGAATTTTTTTCTTGGTGGTACTGATAGCCTCCACCAAAAATGGGCGTGGCTATGTGTCATGAGGGGGCGTGGTCACACAAAGCTAGAATAGTGACTAAATGGCATCAGGAGACAGGGAATGAGAAACAGGGAATGAGTGGGGGTGGGTTGGCTCTTGCTTGGGGGAGAGCCAGGCAGCTTGTGCTTACAATTGTGGAGCCTGCTCTTCATGCTGTCGGCGCTGCTGATGCCAGTCAGTGTGACAGGCTAAATCAGCAGTAGCCGGTAGCTGCATACAGCACCAATCATAACACTGGGTGGGCGGGCTGCGGATGCATTATATTTAGACTTAAAATAAAAATAGAATTGACAGTGGGGGTAAGTGGTACTGCGAACCTGCAACAAATTTCTTACAGGTACTCCGTACCACGCCGTACCCCCTTACTTGCAACACTGGTGTATACCCACCGAGACCTACCGCATCTTCAATAACAACAAGCCCTGGTTCAATGCCCAGCTCAGACAACTCCACCGAGCCAAAGAGGAGTCCTACAGCACCGGTGACAGAGCACAATACAGCAGAGCCAGGAACTCCCTAACAAAAGAAATCAGGGTAGCAAAAAAGCGGTTCTCTGACAAGCTGAAAGCGGGGAAATTCACCTCCCAAATGCGGTCCATCAGCACAGGAGCCCCCAGGGCTGTGTACTCTCACCCCTGCTCTTCTCCCTGTACACCAATGAATCAGTAAAGATATCATTATCAAGGACGGGGACGAATCGGCCTACAAACAAGAAGTGGACCGACTGGCCCGTGGTGCAGCAGCAACCATCTAGAGCTCAACCCACTCAAAACCGTTGAGATGGTAGTGGACTTTAGGAAGAAGGCTGTTGGTGTTCCTCTGCTAACAACTACAATCTCCCAGGACCTTAAATGTGGTCCCAACACTGATACTATTGTTGTAAAAGTGCAGCAGAGGGTATTCTTCCTTAGGCAACTCAGGAAGTTCAACATCCCACAGAAGCTTCTGCACCTCTTCTACTCTGCAATTGTGGAGTCTGTACTGTGCTCCTCAATACTGGTCTGGTACGGCTCCATCAGCGAGAGAGACAAATGCAGACTCCAAAAGGTAGTCAGAAATGCGGAGAAGATAATCGGGACAGACCTCTCTGTCCAGGACCTGTACCTGTCCAGAACAAAAAAGCGGGCAACGAAGATATTCAAGGACCAACTACATCATTGCCATGGCTTGTTTAATCTGCTTCTATCAGGCAGACGCTACAGGGCTATTCCCACCAGGTCCACCAGAAGCCTAAAAAGTTTATTTCTGCAAGCGGTTCACCTGTTGACACATGACCTCATGAACACCTCACTGTCTAGTCACGCCTTAACCCTTTGCACATAATCTAACACGGTGTCCCCTCGGAATAACTTTCTATATGACTGTACATGTTCCCCCATCTGTTTATATTGTTTATTGTTTATACTGTATGCTTTTTACTTGTTACCCACCTGGCTGCTGCACAGAAAACCAAAAACAAATTCCTAGACCTGGCCAATAAAGCTGATTCTGATTCTAATAAAATGTGAAAACGGGAATTTGGTACTCACCAATAATTCCATTTCTCAGATTCCACAGAGGACACTTCAGTCTTCATACATTGAGGAATAGAGTGGTGGTAGAAGGAGTCAGCACTTTAAAATTATCAGTGTGGCAGCCCCCCCCTCCCCCATCCCCCTCCCAGACCTCAGTGTTAGAAATTGTCCAAAAGGAGAAAAGAGACCAGGGAATCTCCAGAGTAGGAGGAGCAAGAGAAGGCAGTACAGGAACAAGCTAGAAAAAGCATAGAGTCACAAAACCATAGGCATTCAGGACACACCAGAAAGAGCAGTGCTGGGGTGGGGGGCGTGCAGTGCCCCCTGTGTCTTCATACTTTGGGGATGTCCCAAAGCTTCCCCCACAGGCAGGAGAGCCACATTCTGTAACACCGCTCGTCCAAACAGGACAGGGAGGCCACAAATGGTGGCCAGCCTGTGAAATCATAGAAAGGTGTGCAAATTAGATGAAATATCTCTCTACACAGCTAAGACATGCCCACATGCAGAAGCACATGAAGGCAGCACTTATCAAGCAGAAATAACCAATGGAAACTAGAGGCCAGGAAAGCCTGTTTAATAGCCAGGCAAATCCAGCGCACCAGCGCCTGTTTTTAAAGGCAAGCCATTCTCTCTTGACTGCATCATAGAGAACAAAAAGGGAATCCGACTTGCGCAAGGAAATCGTTCTGATAACACAGAGATGCACAGAGCGCGTACCACATCCAGGGAAATGGAATCCTCAGCCAAAGGCAGAACCAAAATGGTTTGGTTGAAGGACGTGGAATGCAGATAACAGGAAGAAATCCAACTGGGTCTGCAGTTCCACCCTATCCTTGTGAAAGACCAGGAAGGGGGAACATGGAGGTAAGAAAACCTGGCCGAAGCCAGTACCAACATGATAACAGTCTTCCAGGTTAACAAGCGCAAATCCACCAACTAATGGCTCAAATGTATCCAACTGAAGATAAGATAGGACCAAGGACAAATCCAATGGTTCCGTAGGAGCCACAAATGGTCTCTAAAGTCGTAAGACACCAATCATAAATGTTTTTCAATGTGGATTCAAATGAAGACACTGAGTTGAGGTAAATGAACAGACCCTGTTGTAACAGGTCCTCCATTAGAGGAAGACACCAAGGGTTGTCTGCCAAAAGGAGGCGCAGGTCCAAGTACCATGCCTTGCGTGACTAGTCCGGAACCACTAGGATGATGGAAACGGACTCTCTTTTGGTTCCTTTGAGTAGCCTTGGAATGAGTGGAAAGGGTTGGAAAAAAGGTAGTTTAGACTGTAATTCCAAGGAATTGACAGGGCATCCAATGCCTCAGCAACCAGGACCTTCGTGCGAGAACAGTATCTCAGAAGTGATTCAGTCTGAATGCCATCAAATCTATCTGTGGAACCCCAATCACTGAGTTGGGGGTTATAAGGGTGAAACCATTCTCTGATGGATGAGGAAAACCACCTACCAATTTTCAACACTAGAAATGAAGAATGCTGACAGTCCTGTTGCATATCGCTCTGACCAGAGTAAGATTAGCCAGACCTCTTGCATCGCTCTACAACTGCGAGTCCTTCCTTGATCTGGCACTGCTGTGGCATTGAATGACTGAATTCTGATGGCACATACTCTCAAGAGATGGTCCTCCTGCCCCAGAACAGGTGTATAGCCTGAAGCTCCAGATTGTTGATAGAGAGCTTGGTCTCTTGTCTTGACCGGCGACCTTGGAACTGGCAATCCAAGACAACAGCATGCCAGCCCCAAAGGCTGGCATCTGTCATCAATACCGTCCAGTCCATATCAAAAACCATTGACTCTATAATACATTTGCGGAGTTTAGACACTAGGGAGCAAAAGACGGGTATCTGGTGCCAGCTTCACCAACCGGTGCATAAGGATATGAGCCCCTGTTCACTGGGTGGGGAGATCTAACTGGAAATTGCAGAAATGGAATTGGCCACATGGGAGAGCTTTAAAGGAAGCTATCTTCCCAAGTAGGCAAATGCAAAGGTGGACTGACAACACCTGCTGAACTCAGTCCAGTAAGGAGAGAATCCTGTCCAGTGGCAGGAAAACCTTCTGGTCTATCATATCATGAATTTATCCTAGGAACAGTGGTCTTTGAGATGGAAACAGCTGGGACTTTTAAAGGCTTATTATCCATGCTATAAAAGAAAATCATATGCCTAAAAGGCTTTTCCCGGTGCTGTGAGAAGGAGATCATCTAGGTATGAGATTATCATAATCCCTTGTAGATGTAGCTCCGATACCATGCAGGCCATGATTTTAGTGATGACCCGTGGTGCATATGACAGGCCAAAGGAGAGTGCTCTGACATGGAACTGAAGATCCTGGACTGCAAACCTAAGAAACCTTTGGTGCGCTTTCCAAATGGGTAAGTGGAGAAATGCATTTTTTTATGTCCAATGAGATTAAAAAATTGCGCAGCCACACACCGTTAACTTTTGACGAAGCTATGTCATGCTTTAATTAGCTCCCACAACACAAATTTGCCTACTTTCAAGCTACACATGATCTACATTCTGTCGTTTTCCAACTAAGTTTTCCAGGACATTGAGAACCCTCTTGACTCCATCATTCGTACTTGTACACACTCTGTAGCCATGATATATGCACGCATACGTCCTGAACTAGACCTTGAAATGGACCATCCAGAACTTCACAAATGGGCCTCACAGACCACGACTCTTGACCCCAAGACCATTTTATCCACATTTTTACTAAACCATAAGCTAATCCCTGCTAGTTTACCAAGAGATGTCCTATAAAATACAGCTATCCTCACTATTTTTAAACCACATGGCTTTGAGGTCCAGCAGGGGAGTTCCAAATCTGGGGACCCCCAGGTGGGTCAGAAGCCCAGAATGCCACTGGTTTTTCTGACTTTATCTAGTTTAGGTCCAAAAAGAGCATCCCCTGTGTAAGGAAGGGACTCTACTGGTTTTTTCATCTCTACTGCCGCTTGCAAAGAATGGAGCCAAAGAGTGCACCTAGCTGTAGTAGCATATGCTGATATCTTCGATCCTAGGGTCGCAAAATCTTGAGAGGCCTCTCCCAGATAGATGAGGATTTTCTAAAAAGTATGTTCCACAAAAAGGGCGGTTTCTTTTGAAATCTGCTAGAGAGTTCCTCTTCCTATTTATCTATTGCATTGTTGACCCATTTACAACCAGGGCAGATCTTAGGAGCACTCCTACAGTGGAATAGACATACTTGAAAATAGTCTCTAGACTGTGGGCAGATGCATCCTTTAAAGAAACAGCACCAATGACAGGGAGCTCATGCACAGCTCATGAACAGGGGGCAAGCTTTACAGGAGCACCGGAGGCCAGGAGCCGGGTGAAGGTTCACCAGAGGACCCGGACAGGCGCCTAATGGCTGGGAGATCCATATGCCACATAGACACCAGGGAGCTGGGAGTCGGATGCACGTGAGGAGGAGGAGGAGAAGGAGGAGAGAAGGAGCAGGAGAGAAGCGGACCAGTGAGGGTCTGTGTGCCAGATTAAACCCTGTAACGCCCCCTAGGCATTCCAAATCTCAGGCTCCTAATAAGTTTTTCATTTTACCAACCAACAGTCTGGAAACTGAAATGTGAATTTAAAGCGCATAAATTTTGCACTTAAAGTTGTTAATGGGTACATTCAATTAATACAGTATATTTTATATAATGTAAAATTTTAGTTTCTCTGAGTTTACTATCTCTTGGAAACAATTTAAGAAACATTTATTCTATCTTTCTTTCAAGATCAAATCGATATTATTTTGCTCTGCTGTAGCAGGGCCCCTAAAAGGCTTGGGGCCCAATGGCAAGTGTGTACTCTGTCTTTTTAGTAATACGGCACTGAATGAGACATTGTAGCTCTGGGGATGCAGTTTAAATCCTGGCGGTCGGGATCCCGGCATTTAAAATCCTGACGCCGGAATCCCGACACTTTCTCCCCCCGTGGGTGTCCACGACAATAAGAATAAATTAGTGTGCTGAGCGTAGCGAGGCACCGGGCCCGCTGCGTGGCGAGTGCAGCGAGCCCGCAAGGGGGGGCGATCCACGTCCCCCCTTGTCGGGATTTCGGCGTTCGGGATTCCGGCATCGGGATTTTGAACGCCGGGATCCCGACCGCCGGCTTGTCATGCCAAATCCGTAGCTCTGCTAGTGAGTAGTGATGACTGGAATGCATATAGATAGCACTTTTTTACTGCTTCCCCCCCCCCCCCCAGAGAAGCTAATTTCCGATCTAGATGCTGATAGATTCTGGAGAGGAGACATGGAAAGTTGAACTTGCCAATCACTAATCTGCTGGGTACACACTGCACCACCAAGAATGGTCGTGAACAGTGCCGTATCAAATATGATACCAGTACTAAGTGGTGTGCCACAGGGTTCGGTTCTTGGGCCTATTTTGTTTAACATTTTTATTAACGATATTGGGATGGGGTTACTCAGCAATGTATCCATCTTTGCGGACGATACAAAACTGAGCAGAGTTATTAAATCATCAGAAGATGTCACCACGCTTCAAAATGATCTTGACAATCTAGATATAGTGGGCATAAAAGTGGAAGATGAGGTTCAATGTGGACAAATGCAAGGTCATGCACCTTGGGAGACACAACCAGTGTGCTAGTTATAACCTAAGCGGGGATGAATTGGATAATTCAGTACTCAAAAAAGATCTACGAGTCCAAATAGACAACAAACTGGGGTGTAGTGCTCAATGTAATATAGCAACAAAAAAGGCCAACAAAATTCTCGCATGTATTAAAAGGGGCATGGAAACTAGGGAATCAAAAGTAATTATGCCTCTGTACAAATCATTGGTTAGACCGCACCTTGAATACGCAGTGCAGTTCTGGGCCCCGCACTATAAAAAGGACATCATAGAATTAGAAAAAATCCAAAGAATAGCAACAAAGCTTTGTAGGAGAATGGAGAATTTAAGCTACTGTACGAGGAAAGATTAAACAATTTGGGACTATTTAGAATCAGAATCATCTTTATTGGCCAGGTATACTTGCGTATGCTTGGAATTTTTTGTGGTAACAGTGCAGCATCAAGCAGGGAACACAAGGGGGTGGGAAGAGAGGCATAAACATACATCACATACATTTCACATATATCTAGAACAGTTCGAGTTAGTATTTAGTATTTGGTACGATCAATACTGTTGAGTTGGTGGACAGCTATTGGGAAGAAGCCTTTTGTAGTTCTTGTTGTCTTTGCTGGGATGGACCTAAAACATCTGCCTGATGGAAGGGGTTCAAACAGGTTGTGGCCAGGGTGTAGCTTGTCCGCCAAGATCTTTCCTGCACACATATTGACCCTGGTTAGGTATAGTTCTTGGACAGTGGGGAGCTCCGCACCAATGATATTTTCTGCCATCCTCACCACTCTTTGCAACCTTCGTCTGTCATTCTTATTTGCTCCTCCGAATCAGATTGTGATCGAGGAGCAAAGGACAGACTCTACTATGGCAGTGTAGAAGATGAGCAGCAGCTCCTATGGGATGTTGAATTTCTTGAGTTGCCTCAGGAAGAACAACCGCTGCTGAGCATTCTTGACAGTTGTAATGATTTTGGGACCCAATTTGAGGTCGCAGGAAATCTTTGTTCCTAGGAATTTGAAGGAGTCGACCCTCGACACTACTCTGTCAGATATTATGAGTGGGTGCATGGCATTTGGTTTCCTTCTGAAGTCCACCACCATCTCCACCGTTTTGAGGGGGTTGAGGTCAAGGTTGTTTCTGCTACACCATTTAGTTAGCCGATCCACCTCCCGTCTGTATGCCGACTCGTTTCCATCCATGATTAGGCCGAAAACCATTGTGTTGTCTGCAAATGTTATCATATTTACTGACTGTTCTGCTGAGGTGCAGTCGTTTGTGTAGAGGGAGAAGAGCAGGGGGGAGAGGACACATCCTTGAGGGGCATCGGTGCTAATTGTGCATGTGTTTGACATGAATGCACCTGCTTTCACCGCCTGTTTCCTTTCAGTCAGGAAGTCAGTGATCCAGGAGCATGTAGGTTCTGGGACTCCTAGTGAATGGAGTTTTGGCTCCAGGATGTGAGGGATGATAGTGTTAAATGCCGAGCTAAAATCAACAAATAGTATCCTTGCATAGGTGCCTGGACTGTCCAGGTGCTGTAGAATGTGATGCAGCCCTAGGTTGACTGCATCCTCTACACTTCTGTTTGCTCAGTAGGCAAACTGCAGGGGGTCGAGGTGAGCATTTGTCACAACTCTCAGGTGGTTCAGCACCATACGTTCAAGCACTTTCATGACCACTGATGTTAGTGCAATCGGCCTGTAGTCATTGAGGTCTTTCGCAGTTGAGCTCTTGAGAACCGGGACGATAATTGAGCCTTTGAAGCAGATGGGGACCTTGCACATTTCTAATGAAGTGTTGAAAATCCTGGTAAAGATAGGGGCGAGCTGTGTTGCACAGGTCTTGAGAGCAGATGGAGACACTCCGTCTGGGCCTCCAGATTTCCTAGGGTTGACTCTCTTGAACATTCCTTCTACCTCTGTTTGGTCCACCCGGAGAGTCTGGGGGTGGCAGTTTTGGAAGGAGGGTGGGCAAGCCGTTTTGCCCCGGTCAGGGGTAGGACTGATGCAGGTAGCTTCCTTCTCGAACCTGCAGTAGAAATCATTCAGCTCGTTCACTAGTTTCTGGTGCATGGTGGAGGGGGTTCGAGAGATCTTGTAGTTGGTTATAGCTTGCATGCCTCTCCAAGCTGACGCGGGGTCGTTGGTTGACAGGTTGTTCGCAAGCTTGTCTGAGAATCTTTTTTTTGCCAGCTTGATTTCCCGTGTTAGGGAGTTCCTGGCCTGTTTGTACAGGACAATATCACCAATGCGATAGGCTTCTTCCTTTGCCCGACAGAGCTTTCTGAGTTGACCGCTGAACCATGGCTTGTTGTTGTTGAAGGTACGTGCTGTTTTGATTGGCACGCACCGGTCCTCGCAGAAGCTGATGTAGGCTGTCACTGTATCGGTCAGATCATCTAGGTTTGTAGCGGAGGATTCAAAGACTCCCCAGTCTGTGCATTCGAGACAGGCCTGAAACTTCATTTTTGCCTCGTTTGTCCAGCTTTTGACTGATCTGACCACTGGTTTAGCTGACCTTAGCTTCTGGGTGTAAGTTGGTAGAAGGTGGACTATGCAATGGTCAGAGAGGCCTAGAGCTGCCCAGGGGATAGCCTGGTAAGTAGACTTGATAGTGGTGTAGCAGTGGTCTAAGGTACGTCCTTCCCTGGTGTGGCATCTGACTTGCTGTCTGTACTTCGGTAGCTCTTGGGACAGGTTGGCACTGTTGAAGTCGCCCATCACTATAAGCAGTGCTTCCGGATATTTGAGTTCTGTGTCTGTTATCCTGGTGGCCAGTTGGAGTTGGGCTTCTTTCGCATTTCCTTGGGGAGGTATATACACCCCCACCAGGACTATTGAGGAAAATTCCCGGGGGGAGTAGAATGGGTTGCATTTAATGATGAGTGTCTCCAGTTGAGGGCTGCTTGATTTTCTCAGAGTTTTTACGTCGGTGCACCGTCGGCAATGAGTTAATCTAGCCATGTCTCAGTGAAGCATAGGATAGATGAGCCAGCAGTGCCTGATCTTGCATCATTTATGAGCAGGGACAGCTCATCCATCTTGGTTACAAGGGATCGGGTGTTTGAGAGTAAGATAGCTGGGAGTGCAGATCTGTGGCCTCTGCGTCTCCACTTAACTAGAGTCCACTAAACTGCGTCTACACTAGAGAAAAGACGTTTAAGGGGGGATATGCTCAATATGTATAAATATATTAGGGGCCAATATAAGGAACTGTCAAACACCCTTTTTTCTACTAGAAAGGAATCTAGGCCGCGAGGGCATGAGTTTAGATTAGAAGAAAAAAGATTTTGTTCATCTAGAAGAAAAAAATTCTTTACAGTCAGAGCAGTCAAACTCTGGAACTTTCTTCCTGGAGAAGTGGTGTCGGCAGACACTATAAATATGTTTAAAATAAGGTTGGATAAACATTTATTGGTTAAAAATATCCATGGGTATGAATAAGTAACATAATCTGTCTTAAAAATATCAGAACATAATATGCAACAAGGGATAAGCTACAGTACTAAAAACATAGGTTGAACTAGATGGACGCAAGTCTTTATTCAGCCTCACCTACTATGTAACTATGTAACTATGTAATATTATTAAATGTAAACTCACTAGCAGCCACCAGAGGAGGTCACTGTTGTATGACTATAAGAGGCATCCATGTAGGAGATATATAGCCTGCAGCTAAAATTACTGGGCTGAGAGTGTCAGAGCTTCACTAGAGTTCTGTATACTGCTTTCCCATGTGATGGAGAAGGGGTGGAAAGAGACCATATGTATATTGGGAACAGAAAATGGCCGGCTGGGTCTGAGACACTGTGCTCTTTGTCTTAGTAGAGACAAAGGCCCTTATTCTGGTTTGTGAGGTAAAGTCCGCGTGCGGTCGGTCCGCCGATGTTTTGTGTCTGCGCATGTGCAGAGGCGTCTCTGCGCATGTGCGAGCGGGGCGTACGGCCAAATCCCGCATGAAATGTGAACACTCTGAACAGGGGGTAGAGAGGGGGTGGAGAGGGGCGTGAAGGGTTATTTGGGCTCATTACCATATGCATACGCCCCGCGTTTCATGGGCGTTCCCATGCAAACGCTGGGCGTACGTATGGTAATGCAGTCGTGACGCACGTGTAGGGGGCGGACATATGACATCGCCAGATGTCAGCTGCCCGCCCAGATCCCTGCTTTTGCACGGAAAAATGTCCGTGTGGTCTGAGGTTGCAGGAGCTGGTGGACCACTCGGTCCTGCATTCTATGGTCTGCGACCATCGAATGATGGAGGAGTTTCCCTGAGATGGAGGAGGTGTATTCAATGAAAAATACACGTGCGGTCCGTTCGGCCACCTTCTTACCGCGTACGGACGGAGTTGGCGATCCATATGGAAAACAGGGTTTCGCACGCACGGTCCTGGCCGCATATTCGGATCCGGCCGCACCGATCAGAATAAGGCCCAAAGAGAGGCACAATGCAACTGATTCCAAAATAAGAAACAGCCAGCATGGAACCAGAAGGACTTGCGTGCTTTGAGATTGGTGGAGAAGAGTGGTGTAATATAACGATATCCTATTTTTGCCTGTTGACCTTCCAGGAAAGGAGAAGCTTGATGTACTGTATCAGTCATGTGCAGGAGAAGATAAATGAAGAAGTATAAAAGGTCTGGCAATTGTTCAATAAGAACTATCACTGCACCTGGCTCTATATCTGTGACTGTTATAAAGCCTAGGAATGATAGAGTCTCGCTGCCTGAATAAATAATTGTCCCTGGCCTTCTTTCTGTGAACTGATAGCATTCAATACCTCTACTTCTGTCAATGCATAGTATTTTGACTATGCATCATACAGTATGCACCTTTCGTCTTGGTTCTTCACACTGTGCTTTGTGAGGCGCTTGATTTTAGAACACTATATCTATACTTTTGTGTCAATGTACCTTGGGACTCTACAGGTAGTAGAAAGTACTGCAAGCTTTATTAGGCACAAAGTGAAACATATCTTTAGACACTTTGATACTCATATTTACTAGTGATTTATATGATCTTTGTTGGACTGTATGGTAGCTAGTTAGTGTACTTATTTTATTTTTGTTTTACTTGCAAAATATGTTTTTAAAAAGTATGCATTGGCTGTTATTATGCTCTATGCACTCTGTATTATTAAAAAGCTTTTTTTGTATTTCATTGTTACTATACTGTATTATGTTAATTATGTCTGTTAGGTGCATTGAGTCCTACTTGAAACCCACTAGAGCAGGCGTGTCCAACGTTGGCCCTCCAAATGTTTTGAAACTACACATCCCAGCATGCTTTGCAATAGTTTTAGCATTCTTCAATAGCAAAACTGTGGCAAAGCATTCTGGGATGTGTAGTTTCACAACATCTGGAGGGCCAACATTGGACATGCCTGCACTAGAGCTTTACATAAATAATAATTATTAATATTTTTATTATTATTATTTGTTAATATGGTACTTGTGTATAATCACGGTGCCCATTACGTAGTTTGCGTAGTGTTGTATTGAGAATACCAATAAACCACTATGCTGGCTACGTAATGGGCGCCGTGATAATACTGCTCTGTATCACTGACCCCCTCCGTTCCCCCTGCCAGCGTTGTTGGCAGGGAAGGGGTTAAAACCCAGAGCTTTCAGCCGGCAGCGTCTGCTGCTTTTACAGATACTGTGCCTAATCATGCCCCAGAGAATATGGCCACCGTAGACAGTGAGGATTCCTTAATGGCGGGCATTATGTCTGGTCGTACCTGATTGGAGCGGCGGCCGCGGAGGAGGATTTCCCCACACTGCCATCTGCTGTGAGGGACGAGGAGGCTGGTGGGGGAGCTGGCGCTGTTCCTCTCTTGCATTGGGAGGTCACAGGGAGCGACGGGGAGTCAGACACTGATACCAGATCTGAAGAAGCTGCTGACACTGTTTAGGAGGCAGGGAAACGCGTCATCATCATCATCTATACCTGACTGAAATATAAGGAGGCTCTGTCAGGAACCTGCACCAAAGGCAATTTAAACATACCCCCAGCATCATCACCAATGTGTTACTGCTGAACACAAACTTCAATATACAGGGGACGCCACACTGCAGGATCCGGAAAGGGACCTTTTCTCTGTCTGGCCAGATAGGATACAGTAAAAGACAATTTTTTTTCCTTCATTTTTTTAATTTTTTTTAATTTTTTTATTTTTATTGAAGCAAATATACATTATTCAAAAAGATTCAGTTCAGTTTCATATATACATTATTAAAAGAAGCATTCATGCAGTTGCATCAGGTAGTCAATACATCAGAGATGGTTACAGATATATGTTAATGACAAGAACATTGGTACAAATACTAGAATCAATTTTCTGGTGGAGGGCCATATACATTCTCATGTGAACAAGGCCCAGAAGGGGTTTTGTATCTTTATGGATACGCTATGTAACCCACTTCAGGATTCATCATTTTAGTCACTAAGAGGATCCCCGATAAGGACCACGCTAAATATTTATATATTCTATCCCTTAGATGGTTACCAAATGGTGCTAGGGGTATTTTTTTTTTTTTTTTATCCTTGAATTAGTGAAGTGCTCCATAGAGGAGGAAATTATAAATTGAATCCGAACTCATGAAAAATGAGTTTTTTTCATTTTTTCTTTTTTTTTTCTTTCCCTTTAAAGTTACTATACAGTAACAAAGGCTATTGCTAATCAGCAGTTAAAACATTCTAAGTCCATCAGTCGGTATATGTCTTTTAATTGTCTATTCAATGTTTTTTTTGTGATATATTATTATTTTTTTATATTTTCACTGGCCAGTGATACCAATTAATTTTGTTGAATAAATAGAAGCAACATTTTATATATATTTTTGTTTTCAGCGCAGTTTTTATCTGTTTGTTTGATAGCAGTGCTGACTCTCTGGTGCCTGGAAGCTATGAGGAGGAGGAGGAGGATTTTACTGAAGTGGTCAGAAACAAGAGAGGAGGCGTACATCAGGTGCTGGCGGGTTTGGGGGCGGTGCTGGGCCTTCTGACGCCTGAAGCTTGGTGGCTTTGGGGGCGGGCGCACTGGATTTGGGTTGTGAGAATACACTGCCGTAGGGATGGGAGAGATGGGAGGAACTGATGGAAGGGAGTGAGTATGGGGGAGAAGATTTGGTACTTGTATTATCACCGTGCCGGCTATGCTATGCTGACAACGTACCTTAGGCTACGTTGTCAGTGTAGCATAGCCGGGTGTCATGATAATACACAAGTACTATTTATATTTCTGTTGCTGCTTGTCATTTTGTTTGCTTTTCGTTATTGTTGTATGATAACTAGTCTTTGATGTGACACGTTGCTGTAATTGCTTTCATTATTATCGTTTTGGTTGTGGATGGCAGAGTGTGTTTTGTGAAGCAGAATGTGACTTTACCAGTCTGTTGTGGAAAGATGAAAACTGATCACTCCTACTGTACCTATTATAGGAGCTGCAGTGGAATGTCAAAGAAATGCCAAGCAGTGCATTTTACCTTTAATACTGTATGTATGACATTTTACATTTTTGGGTTAAATTGCCCTTTAGTTTCATACAGATTTTTCTTTTAAAACTGTTCAGGAGCCCATTAAGCCTCTCAAATTCAATTGCCATCTTAGCAGATGAGCTCAGGGAAAAATTATAGACACTAGTGGCTTTTTACCTTTTTATTAGCTAGGTTTCCTGATATTATTCAAAATGTAATTATTAATCATCCAGCTTCCCATGAATGAGTAATATAATAAAAATTTAAATGATGTTCTGCTTCTATGTGTTGATGTAATGAAAATGCAGGTAAATTAAAATTTATTTTCATTAAAATGAATTACCCCTTTCATATATTTTGCACAAACCTATTAGCGGACACCGCTTTTTTGCTTCTATGTATAATATTCAGCATTAATATGATTTGTCAATTACATTTTAACAATATATAGTTAGTACACAAAAGATTTGCAATTGCAGCAAGCTCATGTTAAAAGGACAGTATATTATACCATTATATATGCAGGTCATAACGTAGGTTTAAAATCTTCCTCGTGAAATATCTGAAATAACAAAACACTCCTGCCCCCAATACCCAGCAGAATCCTAGGTATTATTAAGCCTTCCGGAAAAAATAATTACATCTGAAGAAATGTACATACTATAGTAAAAGAGAGGTTTTAAAGAATCTTAAGATAAATGAAAATCTCTGAACTCTTTGTTCTAAATACAGTATTTATTACATACTTACCCCTGACAGGTCACCTCAATCTAACCTGCCAGCTTGGTCCCTCTCCCTCTCTCTGTGGTTCTGTCCTAGACCCAACATCTTCAGCCATTTAAAGGTTTAGTATACCTTATCCAAAATGCTCAGGACCAGGAGGAGTTTAAATAAGAGATTTTACCGGATTTTTAAACATAATGAGAGGTGCTACCAGGGCCGGTGCCACCACTAGGCAGCTTTAGGCATTTGCCTAGGGCGCCGGCCACTGGAGGGCGGCACTGAGTATCAGAAAAGAAGCCGCCTGCCATGCAATGAGCAGGGAAAACAGCCTCCAGCCCATTTATCGTATCATCTGGACAGGAAGGCAGGGCAAAATATGGTATCCGGCCCCAGCCACAAGTAGCCCAACAGGTCAGCAGTGGTGCCCGCTCCCCTCACATGCAGCAGGTTGGCGAGGGCTGCTAGTAGCACTCCCACCGCCCCCCACAGCATGGAAGTCAGCGGTCTCTGCCTGTTGTGCCCGCACCTCCCCTCCTTGAAGCAGGTAGGCAGCGGCCGCCTGCAGCACTCCCCCTTACCCCACAGCATGGAAGTCAGCGGTGTCTGCGGGTTGCGCCCGCACCTCTTCTCCTTGAAGTAGGTAGGCAGCGGCCACCTGCAGCACCCCCCCTGACCCCACAATATGGAAGTCAGCAGTGTCTGCGGGTTGCGCCTACACCTCCCATCCTTGAAGCAGGTTGGCGGCGGGTGCTTGTAGCACTCCCCCCCACCCCCGACAGCATGTCAGTGGCGCCGCAAACCCCCCCTCCCCGTGGAGCAAGTTGACAGCTACTTGACCCCCCTACCCATGGAGCAGTTCAGCCACAACCTCGGGTAGTGCCCGCACCTTCCCACGGCTGCTCGTCGACTTCAGCTTTTTTTCTCACGAGGTGTTGGGTATGGGGAGGGGGGGGAGGGAAAGTTACACTTTTGCCTAGGGAGCTGTGGGACATTGCACCGGCCCTGGGTGCTACCAAGTTAAGGCTTCTAGTGCCATACAGGAAAACAAGAACAATACTGATGCACACTCTAGGTGCTAAGAACACTGATAGTAAAAATTATTTTGATAAACTTTTACAATTAACATGGAGTATATTTGAAGTTCTTAGTACACATTTGCGCAAATATGTGGGCCCATCCACCGCATCCAGGTGAACTTCATTAGATGGGTCCCTAACATTTCTAATACTAACACATTATACAGTATAAATATATCTAGGTCTTACCTTTAAATAGAGCCCATATTAACATGTACAGATGGAGCCGGGCTCCCTCTTGCTGGTGAATCGCCAGACTGTCTCCGCTGGCGATCCGCCAGCAGCCCAGCGTCCATCTGACTGAGACGCGTGTGCGGGGCGATGGGAACCTTGTCCGTCTCCGCTTCAGGGAGGCGGACAGGGTTAGGGGAGGCGGTGGGGGGGGAGCAGGGAGGTGGTGGGGTCCCCGGGTGACCGCCGGCAAGCCGGCGGGGACCCGGGGGAAGTGCCATCGGAAGGGGACGTGCGCGCATCTTGTGCGCACGCGTCCCCTTTCGCAGAGCAGATGGCGGCTGGCGGGGGATGGCGGCTGGCATTTCTGCCGCCATCCCCTGCAAAGACAACGCCGGCTTCATCTGTAGTCAGCAATGTAGGAACATGTGCTAATTAAGACGCCTGAGGGTAGATGGGAGGGGTGCCAGTGCCAGAATGAAGGAGCCTTACCTTCAAGTGTACAATATATACACAAATATTGGGGGAAAGAGGGGGGACTCTCTAAAGATGGACATGCTGACCGCCATGGATGTCGAAGGACCGCCTGTGGACCCAGTGAGCATGAAAAATGGTGCGTGGCAAAAAAAACCAGATATTCTAAAAAAAACCATGGTTTTCAGAATATTTTGGTTTTTAGATATCCGAATAACGTATACTTGACCTGTACTACCTGCATTCCTGCCCGTCGAATGCTAGTGCCAAAACTGGTGTCAATGTCTTCAGTGATGTCAGCAGTCCAATACCAGTCTTCCGGCCGCTAGTTGGGGATGCCGACATCAGCATACTGACTGCGGGCATTCCATCTGTCAGCATGCTAACCACAACATGCTTTGCAATACATTTGTGCAATGACTGGTTGAACAAGCTGCTTCTATCTCTAAAGGGGGCAGACGCAGCAACGCCACTCTTACAATTTTAAATATTTTCATTTCTCAAAAATGATATCAATTTACATCTATATTAAAAAAAAACTGAGAATTACTGGTAACTATTATTATAAGCTCATAAAATACAAGTAATATTTGAAAACTGTATATCAACTGTGTTGATAGATTTAAAAAAAAGCTATACTGTATCAATCTGCCATGTAGGTCTCGGTTCCTAACAGCAGCTTTTGAAATTTTAATTTGGAAAGTACAAAAGTGCTGTATATTTTTGCAATCTTTTTGTACAACAAATGACCTCAAGCAATGTCATGCATGTAAAACAAAATTGGGAGACCTCCCTGACTTGAGCAGACTTAAGATACAAAAATATTCCATTGATTCATATTCAAATTTAGATGGATGGAACCAAACCTGCACATAGTAATAAAGATAAACCTATTTCATAGTTTCACTTCGTAGATCACATTGTGATATGACAGGATTCATATAAGCAGACAATTATCTGAATGAAAAACTTATTGATAGCATTGATAAATATTCTAGTTATGTGTTGGGATGTGACTTGGTCCATTGAGAGCAGCAGTATAATCTATCCCTTATAAAATTAAATAAGGGATAGAAGAAAATGTTAGATAGGAAGTCACCATAATTAAAGGCAATTTCTCACAACTCTGCCACATCACCACTTTTGGTGAAGGAAAGGAAACTATATTTTCCTGCAAACAAATGACATATTCGCCCAAGATACTGATATACAGTATACAGTATATCTGCTAAACTTAAGCATAAATGACCAGAAAAATTTGAAGTAAATAAAATATTCAAATTAGATGTCTTCATGATGTTCCCTAATCTTATCTGATAGATGCCTCTAAAATGTTTTAACTCCTACATACTTGTCCCTTTAATTACATTTTTGAACATAACCAAAATGACCCAATTGTCTTTGACTTAGCTCACAAAGCTCTGAGGCCAAGGAACATCCCCAAACTAAACCACATGATGTCATCTGTTGGCTACTATACCTGGAAAGAATGTGCAAAGTGGATGGTATCAACTTCACTGATGTTGAATCCAGATGTATCATTATCTCTATTGGGACACCCAGCAACACTGTAAATCTGATAAACTCTACAAAAACAATGTGAACTAAGCCTAAAATATTTTTTTACATAACTCAACAGACCTGGGGTCCTTTGGTTCTTCTCTGAACTTAAAAAAGGTAGACCTTTCATGCTGGTAGATTGTTCCTATCAACTCAAATTCCCTTTTCTATGACAAATAGACAAAACATCTAAAGAGAAAACTAGAAGACACGCCAGCTCCACATCTCCTGAGCATATTTGATTTACTTACTTATTCACTTACTGGACCTACAATGTTCTTTCCTGTATGGCTGTAATTTAATTGCTATTTCTATCTTCTCTTTCTCCCTCACACTCTTTCACTCTTTTCTTTTCTTACCTTTTCTCTGCCTATTCTTGCTTTCATCTACTTTCCAAGTGATATGATTGAA
The DNA here is from genome assembly GCF_055691185.1 of Crinia signifera. Classification (NCBI taxonomy): domain Eukaryota; kingdom Metazoa; phylum Chordata; class Amphibia; order Anura; family Myobatrachidae; genus Crinia; species Crinia signifera. The sequence goes on along the minus strand of NC_139219.1, from coordinate 236,149,153 downwards.
GTTGAAAATACAGACATTTTTAACCAGAAAACCTTGTGGCACTTTACATTTATCTGGTAACCTTTACAAAAACATATTATCATGATCTGAAGTATAGATTCTTTTATAAATGTTTTGGGGGTCCTGTAGTTTATCTAGTTCTGTCCCAGGGCTTGCGCATTCTAATGTCGTATACAAAGAACTAGAGGTAATTATAATGTTGCATAATATGAACTGGTGCACTGTAATATGGAACAATGTAAAGTGGAAACACTATATTGTGTCATAATATGAACAATAGGCACTGTCAGTCATAATGTGAATTGGGGGTTACAATGTTGCACTGGCAGCTATACCATGTTTACATAACATAAACTAGTTTGCTACTACTGTATGGGTCATAACATTAAGTTCATCACTACTAGGATTCAGAAAATGAACTAGGGCACTAATATTGGGCATACAATTGCTGCAAAGAGTTTTCTCCTTAGATGTAGCTTTCGAAATGTTTCTATGGGGACCACAAAGTTCTAGCTTTACCCCATGCAAAGAAGCTTATATAGTCTGTTTTCAAAACAAGGTTTATACATTTTATACATACTTTTTGAAAAAAAAATTTCACTCCACTTACCTGTTTGTTTGTTTTTTTGCCTCCATAGACCGGCAAATATTTTCTTCCCGCTTCTTCCTATTTGGAGTTCTAGCTCCATGTTATTTCTTAACATATATACTCTTGGCTTTGCTTCCCAGAGTTTAACTCCTACATATTGTCCCTACATTCTTTCAATGTTTCTGACCACTGAGAAAGTCCTTAGATTTTTTTTAGGCAGACAGCGTAAGTATAGCATGAATCTAAATATGCTACTTTTGAGATGGTGCTAAGTCTCTTGTCTATATAGTCTGCATTACCTTGCGGCGGTGAGGGGCTGTGCCCATGGGAGCACCCAGCATTTCATGGGGGTCCCCATGAAAATGCTGGGTGTTCCCATGTAAATGCGCCGGTGATGCGGGTGCAGGGGCGGGCAGCTGACGTCAGCGGATCTCAGCTGCCCACCCTCATCCCGTACAGGGACCCTGCAGATCTAAGACACCAAAGAGGTGTCATAGATCTGCGAGCACTTGCAAAATCACTTGTCGGTCGACGACCATCAAATGATTTTGTCTGCGGGGATATTCGGCTTTCACGCGGGCGGTGCCTAGATGACACGTATAGCTGTGATTTAATGCAGCTTTGCATGTCAACCAGAATCACCCCCATTGTGTGCAGGATCACGGCTGCACTTTGATGCATTCTGCTAGGTTTTGTGACACATGGGCTTTGTGTCCATCCCTGATTCAGGCTCTAAGTAGCTAACAGTGTACTAAATACTGTACTTGGAATTACTATTATTTTTGTTGCAAAATAATTTGTATAAAGGCCCATTTCATAGGGGACACAGCAGTGTGAAAATCACAACCTGTCTTAATTTGAATAGTGCAGCAAAGTTATCACTTCCATGGCAAGTCAAGTGGGGCTACTGTATTTTATGAAAGATGTATGTGACCATATTTGTAATGTAATGTTTAAAAATGCCAATAATTTTGCTAAATGATGATAAAAAATGTCATACTCTACACCAATTATAGAAGAACTAAAACAAGCGTTCCCATTTACTTGGCACCATTCCCAAATAAAATAGATAGGGGGAAAAAAATCATAGTGTTCTTATTTGTCTCTTCCACATAACATTAATGCCCCATTATAAACCCTTACTTCTGAATATAAAAACCAGTAACTTAACAAACTATTAGTTTGAAAAATGTATTTATAGTGTGTTATCCAAGTTGAAAAATGAACAAACAAATACCCAGATGGGTAAATCAGGTGCACCTTTAGTATATATGCAAAGGAAAAAAATATATATAAAACTCAAATCCACAGCTTAAATGGTGCTCCCAAAAAAAGACTAATAAGTCTTTGTAGCAATACAAAATACAACAGAATAAAAGAGAGCGCACTGTGTTGATCTTTGTTATTATTTTTACTTAATAATTATTTAATGCAGTAAATACACAATAAAAATCAAAACTATAAAATACATAAATTTGCACAATAAAAAATTGAATCCGACTAACACCACTTAGAGCCCATACTGGTATTTATGTGGCCAACAATAAATATGAGAAAGTTCCCAATTATTTGATAACAGTGTAACAGTTCCCTTTATAATAGAGTTGCTGTGGTAGTTGTTTGTTGTTTAGAATCAACGGTTTTATGGATACATTTTACCGGCTGATGTAAATGATGATATGCGGCGGAGGTCTGATTTCCTTGGTGTCCGCTACCACCGGTGTTACTCCGATGGCGTGGGAGCCGGTCTGCTGACAACCAGCGTAGCTCCGATGTTGGGGGAGCCGGCGCTGGGAGCTGACATGGTAGAAAGATGGTAGCTCTCACCCGGGTGTCCGAGATGGAAAGACGCCTCTCAGCACTGCTGTGCCGCTGTATCAGGATCGTGTGGTAGATAGAATTGAATCAGTGCGGCTGAATTAGGAACTTGACAATCAAAAGGGTAGTAGTGTGGGCTGTTCCAATTATAGTGGGTGTCGGAGAAGGTAGATTCTTGACGCGTTTCTCCGTCTATTGTAATTCTGACGGTTTCCTCAGAAAAACGTTGATTCTAAACAACAAACAACTACTACAGCAACTCTATTATAAAGGGAACTGTTACACTGTTATTAATTAATTGGGAACTTTCTCATATTTATTGTTGGCCACATAAATACCAGTATGGGCTCTAAGTGGTGTTAGTCGGATTCAATTTTTTATTGTGCAAATGTATGTATTTTATAGTTTTGATTTTTATTGTGTATTTATTACATTAAATAATTATTAATACATTTTCTTATCATTTCTTGCTACAGTATCATTAGTTCATCATTATTGAATGAACCAGAGCATGAGACACAAAATAATATGCCTTCATATAATAACCATACCTTCAACCTTACTTCCAATGTTGTCCCATTGGCTTCTTTGCATTTCCAAATGTCTTCATCCTCATCCTAAAATTACCTTAACACTTTCATGTAGTAAATCTCTAAGAAGGCGCTCCTATATCAAAGTTTGACCTTTAAATTATTTTGTTTTTTTTTCCCCATGATTTAACACATTACACTACAAATTCTTGAGCATGTTTGGGATCTTTTGGGTTTGGCAGTTCTTTGTCTTCTTCATAGAATAGCTTTAGCTAAGAGAGAACTCATCTTATTTTAAAAGTCTGTGACTGCCCAAAAACCCAACATGCGCAGTATCTGCATAGACTTCATATGCATTCCAGATTTCAGTTTATCAATAATAATATAAAATGATGTCATGCTGATGTACACATTCCTGGCTTTGGCGCAAAATGTTCCCCTCCATCCCAGCTACCAGATAGAGCTGCCATTGTTCCAGAGACACCTTCTTAGATATTTGGTGAGACTTACTGTATCTACCCTTTGGCAGACGCAATATTTCTGTCTAAAAAAAATAAAGAAATTAATCATTGGAGGGGTTACACCTGGTACATAGGCCCAGTTGAATATAAAAAAAGGCACAAACTGCATTTTGGTCTAATTCTTCATAAGCACCATATTGATTCTTGATAGATTTTCTTCTAAAGCACATATATGGAGACTCATATCTACAAATGCTGTGTTTTCTATACCTCTGAGGCATAAAGAATGCAATGGGTTTTATTTTTAATGCGCTTTCATGCTTTATGCTTGTGGTAATCAGACACAATAAAGCTACAATTAGACATTTTACAATGGTAACTAGTCCATATTAATACAAAAAAGTTTATTGTTACAAGAAAAGGGAATTATTTTTTTTGGAGTAATTAAATACAGTTAATTGGTTTTGTATGCAGTACTTTCAAATCAATTCAGATATTTTCTTTTATAAATTCTCTCCATGTGTTACATCGATAATTAGGTCTAAGTATATGCATACATTTTTGACCCAGAAGGTCACCAATTTTAGAATAATAGAAGAGAATAATGGAATAAAAATCCTTGTGTAGATTAGAATAATTGCCATTGTTGGCTAAGAAACTGTAATTGTGGGCTGATTTCTCCAAGTATGAATTAACTCTAAAAACATAATAAAATAGCACAGCTATATGGATCTCAAACACTTTGCTGTAGATGGTGAGTGGGACAGGACTCATTATCTGCATTTACTGTACCTCAAAAGTGAGGACAAAAAGGTTCAGCGTGCTCTCCATTGTCAACAGCAGTAGTGATTCACAGGTGGCAGCAGAAATTGTCCTGAGGAAGTGACATCATTTTTGTAAAAAGAATGGAAAAGATGAAAGGAGGAACTTTAATTCACTACCCCATTATATAGCCTATAGTATATTGATGGCAGCACCCTAATTTCAAAGAGGTGAGTCCCGCCTTTTAAACTAGTTACCAGTACAAATGCTGACATGTTCGTATTGTAAACATATTTAAAATGTTAACATTTTACAAGTCTACACTATGAAAGTATGAACGGTTGGTTAGGGTTAGCCAGAGATTAGGGTAAAATAGTGCTGCAGACATTTTCACTATCGACATGCATAATATCGACATGTTGAACATGTTTACATCACGTCAGCATTTATATGTTGAACATGTTACATGTCAAAATTCTGAATGTCTTCAGCTTGAAAACTGCACTCCCAACAGTGTGAAATAGGATTATCTCCTCTTTTAAATTATATGACCCTTTAATAGTTATTGTCTAGTGATCACCTGTGATTACTTGCCAGGCATACCATACCTTTCCCCCTCCCAATAATGATGACTGTACAGTTAGAGAAACCCCATTTTTTCAAATAAAAAAAAAGGTCTCTTAGCAGCTACTGTCCAATGATCACGTGTAATCAGTAGATAACATTAACCTGCACTATGAAAAAGCTGCAACTGCGCTTAACCCTTTGCCTGCCAACATCCCTGTGAGAGATGTGCAAAATAACCGCTAAAAATGCCAGCATCGCTCAAATTTGGTGTATATATATATATATGTTCAATGGATGAAGATGCGGCGACTAATTGCTCAACGAATACAGTGTATACTGAGTGTGCTGGTCTGCACTTGTTAAAAACCAATAAAAAGTTATTTACTTGAAGTGGACCTAAAACACGGTATAAAATTTCACTATGGATACGATAAAAAAGTAATTTATGTCAACAAGTACGTATAAAAAGTAAATACATTTATTTGGACAAAGTTGAAAAAAAGTTAAAAAAGTTTTCTTTTAAAAAACAGACAATTATTAATTTAAAAAAAATAAATATTCTATCCTAAAATAAATATTCCTAAAAACAATTTCAAGGTGCAAAGAGAATAGGGTAGCTTATCTTATGTAGATGAGACAGGAGGGCTATAGAGTCCCAACGCGTTTCGTCCTTCTGATGTCACATAAAAAGTGTAAAAAAATATACATTTTTCTATATAGGGTAAACGTAACAGGTCATTATGTTGATTAAAAATGTTTGCCTGCCAATAATTACACCTATTTTGACAAATTTTCGTGGTATTCAAAGGGTTAAATCACAAAGAGCAGCGAGTGTATAAATTGCAATGACATTTTGATCACAGTAGAACAGTCTGACAAGTGACCTTATTCTGGCTCCAAATTTTGAGGATTTCCTGCCATGTAGTCTGCTCTACACTGATCTAGATGAGGATTTACTCATTAATTTGACTCTTTAGATGTGTCCTATTGCACAGTAGCTTTGGTCACTACAACAGTCCCTCTTGGTACGGCAGGTCCCTGGCAACTTGACTGCATCAGGTGTCTTTCTTGTTCAAAATAAGCATTTTATTAGTATAAATCAAACAACTCAGTGTAACAAAATTACTTTGCTAGATGACACTGATCATTTAACATGTAACATTTGCGCATCTGTGTCCGACTGAGTGTGAATCTGTGTAAGCGCTCAGTAAAACTCCCCACATACTGTATACTACAATCCGAGTTGGACCACTCGTTACAGAGCAGCCCCTGCAAATCATAGGCTGATACCAATAAAGCACAGGCTCTATCGCATATATTCCGGATACCTGTGTTAGCAGAACGGTGGTCTTTGCACTTGGGGTGGAAGGTAACCCCCCTCCTATAGGGTAACAATTCTAGTAATGGTAACCCAAGCACTATCCGCAATTTTGATGATGAGAGGAAAATGTCTGTATGTGGTATATGGAGATACATATGATATCCTGGCGGTGTGTATGCTGGTGGTCAAAATTCTGACTCCTGCATACTGATATGGACAATTATAACCCTCTCTCCCCCTACCTATCCCTTGTAGCCAGGGTCGGTGCAAGGAAACGGAGCGCCCCAGGCGAGTCGGGGTGGGGGCGCCCCGGTGCCGGGGGGTGGGGGGGTACCTGTTGCGCCATCTGGGGAGCGGGCAGGGGGGTCCATGCTGGTGTCTTACAGGAGCCTGCAGTGGTGCCCTTGCCGTGCGGGTAGGGGGGTCCATGCAGGGACCCCCCACCGCCGGCAGCTTTATACACAGCGCCGCAGGTGCCCGCGTGGCAAGGACACCACTGCAGGCTCCTGTCAGAAGCCGGCATGGACCCCCTGCCCACTCCCCAGACGGCGCAGCAGGTACCCCCTTTGCACGGGGGGCGAGGGGCGAACTGCCGCCCTCCAGTGGCTGGCGCCCTAGGCAAATGCCTAGACCTGCAGCCTTACTCTAACCATCCTTGCTAGTGCCTAATCCTATGTTGTGTCTAAATCTACCCCTGCCCCACAGCAGAGCAGGGGGTAGGAGTGGAGGGCCCCGTCAGAATGGGGTGCACGAGCGTCTCGTGTGTGCATGCCCCCTTGCACCGAATGGCGGGGGATGGTGATTCTATCGCCAGCCCCCAGCTAAATGAGAGGTGCTCCATCTGTATGGTCACAAAGCATGTGTCACTAGAAGTAGAAGACCAAAAGGTGATTTTAAATCATCAATGTTAGTTATTGAAACAATAGAGGTTGTGTAGTGTGTTGGAAGTAAATAATAATTGAAGCATTGCTTGCAGCCTTGCGAGTCCACCAAACCCCGTCTGGCAAATGCCCACCCCCTTGCAGCATGTGTTTACATGCATGGCCTGCATAAACATCCATTCACAACCTGTGGGTGAACACCCACATCAATTGATGGTTGCCCACCATCAAATAATGTGGAACGTGCAGGCATATCTAAGTGACTCTCAGATCACTTCGATATGTGTGCACCCTCAGGAGGAAGTGGGCGGGCAGCTGACATCCAGTGATGTCAGCTGCCTGCCCCTGGCACTGATGTTTCTGGCTAATCACCATGGGAATGCTCATCATTTACATGGGAATGCCTATGAAACGCTGGGCATTGCCATGGGCAAAACTATCCACCATCGCCCCACGCTACCCAGCCACAGCCTTGGGTGTGTGCATCCAGCAAACAGTCTGTTTTCTGTGTCCACACGCAGAAATGACTCTGTGCTTGCCCCCTCCATCAGTCACCATACAAAGAATAACCCCCAATGTGTGACCCATTCGACGGTATGTTGTTTCAGCATGCATGCCAATATTCCCTGCATTATCGCAGCTGACATGTAATACCATACATCAGATGGGACAATGCAATAAGGGCCGGCATGCATGCTCAATCTGTGGTACTCACTCAATCGGCACTAAGATTTGCATGATATAACATTGTAATCCTTGATGGAACAATATATCATATAATTTATCAGGTACTCTTTACCTAGAAGGGCGCCCATCGCGACCATCGCGACCATCGAATGCACTAAAAATCGGGTGCGACGCGATGCCCGCGATGGCCGCGATTTCCAATAGGGACCAATGTTAAAAATGAGATTGGACCCGATTTTAGTGTTCAATGCCTCAATGCCCGCGATTTTTACATAGGAAACAATGTTAAATGGGCCACAGAGCCCTAATAGTCACCGTGAACTCTGAAATGGCCCCCACAATTGTTAACGCCACCCCACGATCAACGTGAACCCGAAGCGTGGCGAGCGCAGCGAGCCCGCGAGGGGCGGCGGTACGCGTCCTCCGACCTTTTCATGCCCTACTATCCACGTCGGCGTGGAGTTGAGAATAGAATAGTGTGGCGAGCGCAGCGAGCCCCGTGAGGGGACGCGGATACCTTCACAGTTATACGCGTCCCCTCGCGGGCTTCACAGGTGTCCGTGGCGAAAAGCGGACACCTGTGAAGCCCGCGAGGGGACGCGTTTACCTGTGAAGGTATCCGCGGCCCCTCGCGGGGCTCGCTGCGCTCGCCACGCTTCGGGCCTCGGTGGCTCGCTGCGCTCGCCACACTATTCTATTCTCAACTCCACGCCGACGTGGATAGTAGGGCATGAAAAGGTCGGAGGACGCGTACCGCCGCCCCTCGCGGGCTCGCTGCGCTCGCCACGCTTCGGGTTCACGTCGATCGTGGGGTGGCGTTAACAATTGTGGGGGCCATTTCAGAGTTCACGGTGACTATTAGGGCTATTATTTAACATTGATTCCTATGGCCAAATCGCAGGCATTGAGGCATTTAACATTAAAATCGCGGTCAATCACCGTTTTTAACATTGATCCCTATGGGAAAATCGCGGTCATCGCGGGCACCCGTTTTTAATGTACCCGCGATTTACCCGCGATGCCCGCAATTTTTTACCCCCGACGCCCGCGATTCCAATCGCGGGCGCCCTTCTAGGTAAAGAGTACCATTTATCATATAGACCCTTATTCTGATTGAGTGCGCATGCGTACCATATGCATTACGCATGTGCAACGGTGGCTATCCACACTTGGTCGGAACGCCACAAGTAAAAATTGGCCTCCGAACCTGGTCGGACAATATGGGCGTAATATGAGCGTATCGATGGGCGCTGTCTGAAAGTGGGCAAAACTGGGTGTAAACTGGGGTGCAAATATGGGTGTGGGCCATAAGTGCAGGGCATGCCTTCGGATTGCTCACTGAGCGACCGTGCCCCCTACAGTCCCAAAAGATTCGGTGGGAACAAGTAGCTTTCATGGCTCCATCAGCACCGCATTCGGTCGGCAATCAGTACGCCCCGTAGCCAAAATACTCCCAGCTGCACACAATACTAACCCTTTTCTCTGGTCAATTTACTTTAATTACCCCAGTCCTCTGGTCAATTTTCTTGAATTAACCCATTAAGTCATTGCAGCCCACACACACGGAAGCCACACATTTGTAAGAAATGTGACATGAAACAAATTCATTGATGGCATGTGCGTTTTTTTTGCCATTAATACATATGCACCCTTTAAACATAAGTGTGTTTCTCCTGTTAACAGAGTACTGCCCACAATTAAAAGTAGTCGACTCTCATACTTGCATGCAAACATAACCATCATGTAATTACCTAACACACATCTAATGCTGCTTTCAGACCGCATAACTGGCTTTGACCCTGTATTTGAAAAAGTTTTCAAAAACAGGTCTGCCAGGTAAAACCCCTTTCACACCGCACCTCTTAAACGGTATATTACCGTTTAAGTGCCGATTTTTTGACGGCAGACCCGTTTTTGGAAACTTTCCAAATACAGGGTCAAAGCCAGTGCAGCCTTCAGCGCCGCCTCCCTCCCCCCCTCCCCTCCGTGCAGCCCCCCCCTCCCCCCCTCGTCCCCCCCTCCCCTACGTGCAGCCGGTACCTGAGTTCGGTTGCAGATCCCGGCACTGCAGTATGGTCGGAAGCACTTATGAAAAAAAGTGTCTTTCAGAAAATGGCTGCCCCATAGGAAAACCTGTCTTTCGTATGGGGGTAGCCATTTTCCGAAAGTCATTTTTCTTATAAGAAAAGTGACTTTTGGAAAATGGCTGCCCCCATACGAAAGACAGTTTTTTAAAATGGGTTTTCCTATGGGGCAGCCATTTTCTGAAAGACACTTTTTTTTACGAGTGCTTCCGACCATACTGCACTGCCGGGATCCACAATGGAGGTACCGGCTCCACGGGGGGGGGGGGGGGGTCGACACGCGGGGGGGGGGTGGGTTGACACGCGCACAGGGGGGTCGACACACGCGGGGGGGTCGACACGCGCGGGGGGGCGCGGGGCGGCTCCAGTGCTGTGAATATTTAATGAGCGCTCATTAAATATTCACTGCGCTGAATTTAGGACCCAGCTCATTGGCTGGGTCCTAAATACCGTTTCAGACCCGATTTTGATCCCAAAATACCGGGTCTGAAAAGGGTAGGACCCTGCATTTTAACCGGTTTGAAAAAACTGTATTTTCAAACCGGTTAATTGGATCTGCACCTTTCAGACCGCACAGATTACCGTTTTAAAACGGTAAAAAAACGGCAATATACCGTTTCCAAAGTGCGGTCTGAAAGGGGCATAAATGATCATGTACTCAAAGTTCACTGGTGTGTTGCCCTTTTTGCCCTTGTTTTTTGTATCTTTATTGTGGCCTGTCCTGGACATTTCTATTACCATCCATCAATGCTGCTTAGACACATTGCACACATGTGTCCATTCCTGAAACAATAATACTACAATATTACTTCATCACTCTCCAAACGCAACACAATATGGGTGTGGGGGCCCCCCATTATTCATAATTATATGTGCAAAACTGCAGATAAATAATTTCACATCCAACACAAAGGGCCTTATTCTGGTCGATGCGTAAATTTCCGAATTCTTTCGGATGGCGTTTTTTAGCCGTCTGCGCATGCGTAGGCAACGCTATGCGCATGTGCCACGCAAGGTCTCCGTACTCGTTCTCACTAATACTGTACAGAAATGTGCACCGTATTCACTCAGGAGATATGGGCGTATTATGGGCGTCATTCGGAAGTACACAGGGGCGTAGTTTCAAAGTGGGCTAAACTGGGCGTAAACATGGGCGTACACGAGGGAGTGCACTAATTCTAGTAGGCGTGCATTCGGACTGAACACCGACTGCAAATGAACCAAAAGGCAAGAAATATGCGGTGTCCATAAGCAAGTATTTCTTTGTGGACACCACTCGGTCATGCGCTAGGCATTCGGATCGCCCAATTAGTACTCCCGCACCTGAACCAATGTCACCTGAACACAATACAATCCACTCCTCTACTCATTACTCATTAATTACACTCTTTTCATTGCTTCAATTGGAAACCTTGCAGCTTAAATGGACCATTACTAAACACACAAATCTATGCTGAAAGCACGGCTGCATTTGTTACACACATTTACCCTGCAAGCAATGGACAGAACTTGCTCTTACTAATATAAATATACATGTCACTTTTACATTTACCAATAACAGCACACATTTGGGGATCAAAAGATAGTGGTATGTTTTGCGGAAATACACTGCATCGGTGCGTACGGCCATGTTGCCGTCCGTTCTGATGCGGTAAGACCGTGCAGACGCTGCAATATGTGTGTGTCCACCACACAAGCAAGGTTTGGATGTCATCCGTAAACATGCCCTCTTCTTAAAGTGTGAGTCCGTCCGAATGCGGAGGACCGGTGGGCGTTTCTTCGTACCATGTCCGCACAGCGTAGCGTGCGGACCGCTCAGAAAGAATTCGGAAAATTACGCACCAACCAGAATAACCTCCCAAGTTACCTTTCAATACGCTTTTATTTACCTGTTATTTTTCACAGGATAAATAATAAATATAAAGTCAAACACAAGCAAAAAAAAAAAAAACACAGGCAGGACAAAATATGGCATCAGCAGAAACATGTGTCACACAACAGGTGCTTGGTCAAGTGATAGACCACACCAGCACTGAATGGGCATCAGCCAATAATCCTGGCAGCCATGGTCAACATGAGAAAGCAAAGAACTAGCATTTCCAGAGAAGGTACTTGCAATTTTGGTACCCTTTGCATGGGAATAGATAGAGATTGGCCACAAGAAGGTGGGCCACACAACGAAGGACAACAGTAGGGACAAAATGATGGAGAAGATCAATAAGGATGGCACCACATCATTTTTGCTGGCTGTTTTGGACTTGGGTTAGGCCTTAGCTGTGGCTGCAGCTCTTCTACCCGGTTGGGCTGGGGGGTTTGGGGGGGGGGGGGCAGTTGCCGAGGAAGGGTGTGATGATGGGCCCCTTCGGCCAGCACGGAATGATGCAAGTGGGTTAGCGGCAGTAACGGTAGACACTAGGGCCCTGTTGGTGCTGATAAGCTCTGCCACTAGATCATTGTAGCGGATGGCTTGGTCTGCTATGATTTTCTGCGTAGCGGCCATCTCCTTCAGCACCTCCAGGGTCCTCTGCAGCTTCCACCCGCTGCTGCCGAATCTTCCTCAGCAGCTGCTTGGAAATGTTCCCCTCGGCCTGTGTGGCTGCCAGCTCTTATGGCCGATGTTCAGGGGTGGGTGATCCTGGCGTTGGAGGAGTAGCTGAGGATGGTGGAGGGACATCTTATGCTAAAAATTGGAGAAAAAAAACAGCATTTTAGAAGCATCCAGGAAAACAATGGAAGCAAACAATAAAACACCACGTTCAACATTTACATCCTAGCTCAGCAGCAAACACCTCCACCGGGAGCTCGCTGTCCATATTGCCCACCCCCCGATCTCTTCAATTGAGACAAAATCCTGTGCCATGATATCCAGGGAGGGGAGCAACAGGTGTTTAGGGAATGGGCCAGCCCAAGTGGTCTGGCTGTGTCTCCATCGTCCACTCAGCTTTTTCTTCAGGTTGCATTTGAAAGATAATAAAAGAGAAATATCACCTGAATACCTAATAGACCAATTGTTTTCATGTTGTCACCATCATTTGCAGTCAATTAAAAGCATGCACATTCTACTTACATCAATGTACCCATTTTACATGGTGTGTTAATGGCACCTTCATATCACACCAATACAAATACACATAATTGTTGAAATTTGTAAGGTCCAATATTCTATATGCCCCCCCCCCCTCCCCCCCCATACTTAGGTTCATAGGATAGTAAGGTGTGCTGCACCCCATGGTGTGAAATTTAGTAGGATGTGAAATACACTTAACAGGTCATGTTGCTATGGGCAACCAATCACATCCGGTCTACTATCTTCTAGAGGGTGGTACATAAATAAGAAGTATAGTATACTCAGATTTGTCGCCCATACCAACATCACATGTGTAGTGTATTTCACATTTAAGTAAATTTCAGCCCATACTTCATACACCTTTAACCATCATTTACCAAGCTGTTTGTGGGTGTTGTGTAAACTTAAACACTGGTTTATTTGGCCTGTATTGGTTACTAAACTTCCCTTATCCACACTGATGCGATGGACACTACAATGCGCACTACAGTAGCAGTGTGCATGTGCACCATCACACACCTCTTTTTAGACTTGCACACAACTCAACATGTACCAATTCTATACCAGCAGATACACATTTGTCCTTAAAGCTGTTTGGAGTTTTGACACAAACAAATACATACAGTAAGTACAAACACACACTTGCCTTCGACGCACACAATCCACGTCACGGTGCTTTGGTGCCACCTTATTGAGCTCCTCCGTTATTTGAACCCAGATTTTGTCCTTCACTGAGGGCGTCAGCTTCTTGTTTTGTTATCTCTATCCACTCCTGTGCTTGGGGTACCAAAATTGCAAGTTCCTCCTCTTGAAATGCTTTGTTCTTTTTTCTTTTTCTCTTTTGACTTCTGACTGCCAGGATTAGTTTCTGATGCACAGGCAGTGCTGGCCTGGCTCATCACTTGGGAAGGCAACTGCTGTGATCCTGATGTTTCTGCGTATACAATATATTTTCCTGTCTGTGAGGTGCTGGCTTGTTCCTCACTCCTCCGCCTGCTGCTCGGCCCACTGCCGCACGCTTGCGGTCATGGATTGCATTTTAGCAAGTGTGACCTCTGGGTCAGAAATTGGTGATTCTGCCTCAGAGCCAGACATGTTAGCAGCAAAGGGTCCTTCTGTTTGGACCTCGATAAATACGCTTAAAACAACCCTCCCCCATCCTCCCACATAGTGTTACATACTTATATGGACAACATTCGAAGAATACACGCCAAAACCACGCCAAAAACACATGCAAGCCATTAATTACACACAGGCCAAGTAGACTTGAGAAAATTGTGTTATTTGTTGAAGTGCCAGTCCTAACTTTGTGCTTCTGTATATGTATATGGGCGTTTTGCTGCTATATTGCAGTACAATAAAAAAAACCATGCCAGAATTTCCATAAAGCAACAACAGAGCAGCTGTAATTGGCTGGTGTTATGCCGAACACATGCAAGGGACCTATATATATGCCATGCTTGCAATTTAGTTGTCTCCCAGTGTGTCCAGTATTTCTGAAGGCAGGTGAGTTTGGATATGATGTCTGTCTCAAAGTTATTATTTTTTAAAGCACACTTCTGCAAGTGCTAAAAATGTGTTTTCTCACAAACCCAACATCAAGTTAACATATATTGGATGGATAAATAGTGTATGTTACCTGTGCACACTTTTGCCTCGTGATGGTCGCTAAGATCGAGTACTGTATACCAGGCAAATATGTTTCACACAATGCTGCTACTGTAACATTTATCCAAACACTGGTATACTGTAAGTGGTGCCAATGTTGGGCATGGCAATGACATATATGTTTCATTGTGGTGTGTGCCAACTTAAATGTTGTGTCCATTGTTTCAGCAATCATTCACCTTCTATTTGGGGCAATGGAGATAACGGGCCGTCCTTTGCTCGTATGTTTTGTTGCTTAACATAGTTGTTAAGTTGTGTTTGAATTTGAACATTAACAAGACATTGGTGTAATTGTGACTATTCTCTGTTCATTTAGTTTGCGGCGGCCTTATAGACGTGTCTTCGCTCACCGTATGGGTGTGTGATCTGTTCGCTCGGATACGTGTGAACGCGTATCCGAACCAATGAACCAAAATAAGGCCCATAGTGTGTTCCCATTTTAAGCCTAATCCTAATGTTGACATTTTTTAAATTTCACTGCCAATATTTAATACATGTATGTTAACATTTTCCAGGTGTCAAATTATGATATGTGCATTTTAACCATATCAACATTATTAATGTTGACATTGTGAATGTGAACTGACTACATACTCCATAAATATGATAGCATCTATTTAATTTTGAAGTTGGCACCTTTTTGTTCGTTCATTGTCATTGTTCACAATCTGTTTTAATCAATATAAGAAATATAGCTCTGTATTTAGTGATATAGGGTCAAATGCACTAAGCTTCAAAAGTGATAAAATGGATAGTGTCAAACAGCCAGCCAATCAGCTCCTACCTACTTGAATGTGTTTGAAAAATGTCAGGCAGGAGCTGATTGGCTGGCTGTTTATCACTCTCCATTCTATCACTTTTGAAGCTTAGTGCATCTGTACCATAGAATTATTAATACATCAATAAAATATATACAAAGCATGAACATAAACAAATAAAAAGTATTATGTATATTATATATTATGTTTCAGTCTTGTCATCACCATGTTTTACATAATATTTTCACCATTACTGAAGATCCTTAATTACAGTCAATTTAAAACAGTTTACTGAATGCATGAAGAGCTATGAGTGTAGATTTGTGTATTAATAGCTTGAAATACAAATAAATTAATTTATGCCAGCAGAATGATATAAATAATTGATATAAATGTCTAATTATTTTTAGCATTTATTTTAATTGATGTGCTACATAAATCTATTTACCTTAATAATTGTACAAGGTTTCTTTAGTATTACAAGACATTCTTAACCCTTTGAGTGCTAAGTGAATTTATCAGAATAGGTGTGAAGTTTGGCAAGGGAAACATTTTTATTCATCATAATGACCTGTAATGTTTACCTTATATAGGATATATAACCCAGGGTTGCCTACCTGACCCTCTCCTTCAGGGAGAAAATGCTCTGTTCCTGGACTTCCCTGGTAATGTAGGATTGCCATAGGATTGCCATCACCTGTGGTGAAACACCTTTCTTATCAATTACCTAGCTCACCACAGGTGATGGCACCTGTAGTGAGCTAGGTAATTGATGGGCTATGCTTCCACGGAAGATCTGCGGCACCACCGCAGATGGGTTCGTTGGTGGAGATCCCCAGGTGAAGTGCAAGTACGTCCAAATAAAATGTCCAATAGCCTATAAAGTGCAAAGTTTTCAAAAGTGCACAGGCATAACAGGATATGTGTCCAAAAATAAAGCTGCGACGCGTTTCGGAGACACGCCGGTCTCCTTTTTCAAGCTGGGTATGAACACACATTGAACCAGAATTCCATTTTAAACCCACTTCCTGCATTTCAGCAGACTCTGCGGCCAAAAGGACTTTCCACACGGCACTTCCGGTTTGCATTCCACCAGCAGTATGTCATTTCCGCTTCCGGTTATTATAGGGACAGATGGCAATACTCATTCATAGGCTGATTTCTCCTCTCAAAAATTTTTCTCCTTATTCCTTTTCTGGGTAAACATCATTCTACACTTCTATTGGATTATGGTAGGTGGATCATTTTCTTTGGTTTCTATAATCTCCCAATCTACGTCCGCCATTTTTGTTGTGGGAAAAAGTGATGGCAAATGTATATTTGGGAATACTTGTAGGGGATGGCTACTCCTCTTATTACCATTCTGTGCAGTATTTTGTATTCCTGTATAGTCCAAACCTCGTTACCAGGAGAGCCAGCCCCATTAAAGTGATATTCCATTCCTTATTGTCACCATAGATACTGTACATGTAAAAAGATACAGTATGACAAAACTATGATGAAAATATGAGTACTTGTGTATTATCTGGGCGCCCGATATATCGCATCGCATGCCACTAATTAAGGCATGCGATGCAATGCGATGGGACCCGATTTGAGGCTTTCCCGGGCAGAGTATACAATTTTAATATTGTGTCACATCTCATGCCATTATAATGCGACGCGATTATACCCGATATATCATTGTAAATTACATTGTATAGGCACCATGATGCCTGATTCCAATGTTAAATGCACCCCCAGACCCGATTTTTAATTGTACACCCACTCTGATGGGTGATTACTATGTGAAATGCCCCCCCCCCCATTGTTAATGGCACCCCAGTATCAATGCCAACCCGAAGCGTGGCGAGTGCAGCGAGCCCGTGATGGGTGGCGGTACGCGTCCTCCGACCTTTTCATACTCCCACTATCCACATCGGCGTGGAGTTGATTTTATATAGTGTGGTGAGCGCAGCGAGCCACCGAGCCCGAAGCGTGGCGAAGGGATGCGGAATATATGTGAAGTAATCCGCGTCCCCTCGCGGGGCTCGCTGCGCTTGCCACACTATAAAAAATCGACTCCACGCCGACGTGGCTAGTGGGGGTCGGCATTGATAGTGGGGTGGCGTTAACAATGGGGGGGCCGTTTAATATAGTAATTACCCATCAGGGTGGGTGTACAATAAAAAATCAGGTCTGGGGGGCATTTAACATAGGAATCAGGCATCTGGGTGCCTGTACAATTAAAAATCGGGTCCAATCGCGTCGCATCGCATCGCATGCGATATGATTGCATGCGATGCAATGCGATTTTTTGCCCTACAATGAAAATATCGAGCGCCCAGATAATACACAAGTAATAAAATATGATTAAAAACTGAGAGCAGTAATAATAAAACTTTTGAGGAAAAAGAGAGAAAGATCATTCTAAAAACCACTTAAGCTCGAAATAAGCATTAAGACCATTCGGACAGAGTGTGTCTAGCATAAAAATCCACTTCATCTCACTTTTTGCCAACCTAGTTTCAAGATCCATGGTCTTCCAATTTGTACTTATTTGTTGTATACCCGGGATTCTTTTTATGGCCCCTTCACATTTATTATGATGTTTAGTGAAGTGGTCTGACAGTGGATGGGTCATACAACCTTTTCTTATATTGTAGACATGCTCTGCTAGTCTTAATTTTAGGTTTCAAGTGGTTTTGCCTACATTTACCATATTACATTCACATTCTAATAAAAAAAATTGACGTTCCTATAATGGCATGTAATAAATTGGTTAATATTGTGCTTTGTACCACTTATTTCAAAGGCAGTGGCTTTCTTCTCATATGGATTAATATTTGTGGTCTTGCAAATGAGACAGGTCCCACATCGGTGGAACCCCTTATTCTGGTCACTTCCTCCAGTTTTTTTGGTTAGGGCACTTTTTACCAGAAGATTCTTTAGTGATGGTGCTCTTCTATATATAAATCTTGGTTTCGCTGGCTTAGCTTTTCCCAAGATGGGATCATCTATTAGAATCCTCCAATTATTTTTTACTATTGCCTCTACCTTTTTATGATGTGCTCCATATTGGGAAAAGAAGGCCCATTCAGTTGAATTTGAATATTTCTTTAATTCATCTTTTGGTTTTACTTTAAGCAAATCCATTCTATTCATTTTGTTCACTTTTTCTTTTGATTCCTGTAAATTTTCATATGTATAACCTTTTTGTAAGAATCTGTGAATTGTTCTTCCAGTACTTCCTGTTTTGTGCAGTTTCTTTTTAACCGCAAATATTGTCCTACAGGAACACTGTTCAATCATCTTTGATGGTGTTCATATGATCAAGGAAAACTAGTTCGAATTTGCTAATATTAAAAGTTAATTTGGTGTTAAAATTGTTTTGATTTAAAAGCTCACAGAAATCCTTTAAAATACTTTCCTCAGCCCTCCATATGAATAAAATATCATCTAGAAAACGCCACCAAGCTACCAGGTCTGCCCCATCTGCCAACCCGTCATCCACTGCACCATTAACATTCTGGGAAACGGGTGCAGACGATTTTCTTTCAGCAGGAGTTTCTCTAGATTTTTTAGAACAGTACTAATACTATCGTCTCCAGAATTGGAAATACTGAATACCCCTGATGAAAATAAATCCATAGCACAATCTTATGGTGAGATCATTTATTCCCTATATATCTCTAGGAATAGAGATGCGATCTTTATACTATAAGTAATTTTGTTTTACAGTATATGTTCATGTCACTGTAAATAAATCAATGTCATTATAATATATCATGTCTGGAACATTCTATTAAGAGGGTTGCGCACAGCTGAGCAGTATTTGTTGGAAAAGTTAGATGTCTGTCCATAAAGAGATTTTCTGTCTGTTGGTCCACTGATTACATATTCCCCAAAGGTCCTCTGGCTTTTCCACCTTTGTATGACAATTTCAGATGTTCTGTTATTTGTTGTACCTTAGTGTTTTTCATGTCCTCATCCTCCATAGCCTTGTTTAGGAGGCTTCTTGAATACACTGATTTGAAATGCAGTCATTTGCATTTATACTTTGTACCCTAACATGACACTGCTGTTATTGTGTCAAACACTAGTAAGTTCCACTTCTTCTGCCATACCATAGGTTGTTGAGCTTTGGTTCTTATGCAGTATCCATATGATCTTGTGTTGCTATGTTCCTGTGTTCCTGACTCTTTGTGATACCTCGGGACATTGTGGGCATACAGAGTGGAGGCACCTAGATGTATGGTCCTCTTCTGAAAATATTTTACTGCTGTACACTGCCTAGCAGGGAGGCCCAGATGTGATGCAAAAGAATAATGATCTGGCATAAGACCTGATCTAAATAAATAAATAAAATAAGTTATATCTTACACTGTATAAAGTAACTTATAATTATTGATTTATTATTTTTACCAGTTTCTTATATATCGCACACATACTCCGCAGCATTTTACAGAGAATATTTGGACATTCACACCAGTCCCTGCCCCAGTGGAGCTTACAATCTATATTCCCTATCACATGTACATGCACACACATTCACTCTAATTAACCTGCCAGTATATTTTTGGATTGTGGGAAGAAACCAGAGTACTCTGAGGAAACCCACGCAAGCAGGGCTCTGGTGGGAATCGAACCCATGACCTCTGCATGAAACACTTATGCATGATATAGTCTCTACAATATAAAACATTAGAGCACTCAATGTGGCTTGTCGGTGCACAATAAACGTTGGCAAACATAAGAGTTAGAATAACGCTAGGTCCTGTACAGTAATAAGCACAGTTGCAGCATTGTCTGACATAAAGGCGAGAGGTGGATTCAATATTAATTTCCCTTTGCTATAGAGATATCAAGGTATGGCTGAAGTCACAGGTGTCAGCATAACTAAAGTAATTGCATCTCACAGTACAGCGTATATATTCTTAAAAGTAATACAAAATGATTTTCTTATAACCAATATTTCAAATAAAAATGAAAAATGAAATGTTTTGAAGAACAAAGTTTTGGTTGGAACATGATGGCCATGTCTTAGGAGCACTCTCTTTTCTCCAGTATTTACAGCTCGCCCTGAAGAATGGTGGAATTTGTTGTCCACCTTTCAGTTTACCAGGTGGGGTGGATTATACCCGACTGCCTACACGCTGCTACATTGGGGTTAGAGCTTGCAGCTACTTCTGCTCTAGTGCCTCTGATGATGGCTATCATCAGAAATTGTTCTCAGATGCTGATTTAAGCTGTGTGAGAACTTAGCTCAGTGTCTCACTACCTAAGGGAAACAGACAGCAGGCCCTGTGATTTACTGGCTGTAAGTAACTGTGCATGTTTATCTATGTTTGTGGTAGAGGCAATAGGCCCTATCACTTTAAAGGGATGGAAACTTATTTTTAGTTAGTGCCCAGATGGGCTTGGATTATTTTTATGTTTTCTTTATGTATTGCACAAATAAATCTACCCACGGCTAGATTGCTGAACCTCTGGATTGGTGTGCTGTTGTCATGGCTGCTGTGTGTTTAAAGGTATACCCTACCCTGGCTATATCACAATTGGTGGAGAATGCGAGCAACACACTGAAGCTGCAGTCATAGGAAAAAGTACAGGAAAAGTAAGTTAAAAACTCAAAGTGACACTCATTTGTTGTAAAATCTATGGTGGTAGCATTGACAGATGCTCAGGGAAGCCAGGTTCAGCTTCAAATCTACACCTAAAGATAACGAAGGATGTTGTTAAGGCCTTGCTGCAGCTACAGCAGCTCAGCTTAGATTTTGCATCTAATATCATAATAAAGCCAATAGGTTATTGACCAATACACTTGAATAAATTAATTAATATATCGACAATAAAAGAAAAAAGAAATATAAATTCAAGGTAAGATTCAAAGATAAAAAAGTGGACCGGGCAATATACTTATTGTGTCTCCCGCTTGTGTGTGATTCTGTGTGGACTTGTCCTCCTTAGTTCTTTACTGGGAATTGGAGACGTGGGTATCCATAAACCATGCTGGGAAGTTTTGCCGCTGTGTTATGATGTAGCTGTCTTCTAGTTGTCTTCAGATTCAGCAGGAAGCTACCCAGGTGCAGCAAGCTGTTATTGGTGAACTCCGCAAACAACAGCACCAAGACCGTGAAGCCTTAAGAGAGGTGATAAAGCAGCTAGCTGCCCGGTCTAGAGATGCTTCCACTGACACTCCAATTAACTCTAGCTCCATACAGGCGAGTCACTTTCTGCAAAAGATGACCCCGATTGATGATGTGGAAGCATATCGAACCACTTTTGTTGAGAACAGCTGAGAGAGAGAGTTTGCCTAAAGATCAGTGGGCAAGTCTTGTGGCACCTTTTTTTGTCCAGAGAACTGTAAAAAGCCTATTATGACTTATGCTTGGCTGATGCCAAAGACTATGATAAATTAAAACCAGAAATATTAACTCCATTGGGAGTCATAGCGTTTGTCCATGACTAACTGGCCCACTACTGGGAGTACCAAGTTGAAAAGCCTCCCTGCTCTCAAATGCATGACCTCTTCCATCTTACAACAAAGTGGCTGCAGCCAGAGTCTCAAATAGGACCACAAATGGTGAAGAGGGTCATTATGGATCGTCTCTCCAGTCTCAACCTGTAACTCTGCCTAAATGAGTGAGCCATGCGAACCCCAAAACAGCAGATGACTTAGTAGAAATCTTGGATGTAGCAGCTGAAGAACTGTTAAGCATACCCCATGTGCCATCGTCCCACAACAGCAATCTACAGTGACTGTTCCAGGGGTGAAAGGTACTGGATGCGGGACTGAGACTAAGACTGTGGGTTTGTGCCTCAGCCCAGGACTGGATTCCCAGCAGTATCCCCTTATGACGACCCTGCCTCTGATGCCCTATGGAATGCCATTCCCCACTAGCCTTTGTCTGCAGGCACTGGTGGGTTGATTTTTGCTAGTGACGCACAACTGAGACAATACAGAAACTGTTTTGATACGTTCATATTTTGAAATATATAGCATTGTGTAAAATTACCTTCTGGTTAATTATATAAAGCCCCATACACATGGGGTGACCCGGCACTTTTGCTAAATGACGTGCGTCAGCATGATTGCTCAGCACACATCGTGGTGCGCCCGTGATGCTGTGTGCTGAGCAATCATGCTATTTTTAAAAGGCTATTTTTAAAAGGCAAAGCCCCATGATCTAGGTAAAGCCAGTGCAAGCACTGGCTTTCCCTGTGGGTGATAGCAGTGGAGTAACTAGAAATATTGCGCCCCCCTGCAGAATATTTTTTTTGCGCCCCCTCCCATACATTAATTATATTTGTTTACATACATAATACTTCCTGTCCCCATCTCTATCATCACTCCTATAACCCATAACAATTATGCCTCCTGTCCCTCCCATCACAGTTATCCCTTATTTGCCTGTTCCCCCACTAAATAGACAGTACAATTTAGAGAAGTTCAGACCTGGCAGGCAGGCTTCAGGTGTCCGGACTCTGGACACAGCAAAGTGCTCGCTCTCTGAGTGTGACAGCCTTTATAATCAATCTAAAGCCTCACTGTAATATGCTTTACTGGGAGGATTTAGGTTGATTGTAAAGCCTGCCACAGTCTGTATAAATCAACTCAAGTGAAGTGTGGCAGCCGGGACAGGAGTAGAGGGAGATCGTTATGAAGCTGTCCACGCTGCTGTCAGAGTGTCACAGACGGGTGCAGGCTGCAGAAGCCAGGCACCACACCTCATCTCAGCAAAGGAGCACTTCGCATACCTTGCTGAGCCGCCAACACTCGGCATACTCCTCCTGCCTCCAGCTCCTTCATTCACAGGTACTGTGCGGTGACACTGCGCCCACATATTGCTGGCTCTCCCCTGCAGTGGCTTGGGCTGCTGAGCCTTAGTTACGCCATTGGGTGATAGCGATGCACGGTACATTGCTGCAGGGCATACACATGGAGCAATCCGTGCTCCTTTTTTAAGCAATTTAGTTAGATTGCTTAGAATAAGGGTCTGAAATCGCCCCATATTATTATTATTATTAAGGTGTATATGAACATAATCCAAAAATAAAGAAAAAAATTTGAAATGGGAGACTCAACCCGTAAACATTTTTCATTATGGGGCATATTTTTCAGTGTAGGCTACTGTAGATTCATCCTAAGTGTCCAGCTCCTCAACAGTAGCATATGCACCAGATCTGTGCCAAAGACAACAGTAGAATATGCACCAGATCTGTGCCAAAGACAACAGTAGCATATGCACCAAATCTATGCCAGGAGACAACAGTAGCATATGCACCAAATCTGTGCCAGGAGACAACAGTAGCATATGCTCCAGATCTGTGCCAGGAGACAATAGTAGCATATGCACCAGATCTGTGCCAGGAGACAATAGTAGCATATGCACTGGATCTGTGCCAAAAGAAAACAGTAGAATATGAACCAGGTTTGTGCCAGGAGAAAATAGTAGCATATGCACCAGATCTGTGCCAGGAGGCAACAGTAGCAAATGTAGCCGGATCTGTACTAAAAGAAAACAGTAGAATATGCACCAGGTCTGTGCCAGGAGAAAACAGTAGAATATGCACCAGGTCTGTGCCAGGAGAAAACAGTAGCATATGCACCAGGTCTGTGCCAGGAGAAAAAAGTAGCATATGCACCAGATCTGTGCCAGGAGATAACAGTAGCATACAGAGCCGGCCCTAGGTATAGGCAAACTTGGCAAATGCCAAGTGCATTTAGAATTTCTGTGGCATGCAGCTCATACAACTAAGCCAGCAGCAGTGGGAGCACCAGTGTGGTGAGCACAGACAGTGGATATCTGCCAAGTGAGTGCTGTGCAGGGGGTGCAGTGGTGGTGGTGGGGGGGGGGGTGGATGCATGTGTAAGCAGCATTACGGTGTGACATTATAGGCCTTATTCTGATTGACTCGCAATGCTGCAAAATTCGCAGTGCCAGCCGCCCCCTCGCACGCCATGCCCCCCCGCACGACTGCGAATGGATGATTTACATACAGTAAGTCACTGACCATCGAATGATTTTTCCCGTGTATGCAGTTCAGAGTGACCTATAAAGTCACGCTAAACTGCAGGCGCCCTGTGAAAGGACGTCAGCTGCCCACCCCTCGCATGTCCGTCACAGCCTCATCACCATGAGAATGCCCAGCATTCTCATGGGATCGCCCATGGAATGCTGGGCGCTCC